>NW_026683308.1:0-99000 GCF_030247195.1 Topomyia yanbarensis | reverse complement strand
GGCATGTTTTTCAACTTTAATTCTTCATATGCATCCGAAAGTAGATGGTCCAGCAGTTGTGCATGTTCCGGTTTGCTAAAATCATGGCTCGGCCACTTGTCAATCAGTGTTTTGATCAGCTCAACATTTCCAGAACGTATGGCATAGTAAAACACATTGTGGCCGTCAATCTCGGTTGACTCGTAGTTTAGCAATATTTCCGATCGTTGCAGATTTTCCAGGAACTTGAGATCATTTTCCTTACATGCAGAAATGATACGTTGTATGTTCAGCACTTCTCTAGATTCGCACAGCGTTACCTCTTCCATGTTGAGTGTCCTCCAAAGTGTTTTTCGACCTACAGGTTGTTGAACCTAGGTTGGAAAAAATAATTATTAAAACAGTTGTTGAAATTGAATACTAACATAATTATTTTGACGGAGAACAGAAACTATGGATATGAACTATGTTTATTGAATAGTTGATCTCCATAATTTCTTCCAGAATAATTATTCACCAAAACGATTTATTTAAAAGAAGTGCTGTATTGTTTTATAAAACTTCTTCGAAGATACTAAATCACCAAAGTTGACGGTTTCCAATTCTCGACAAACATAGGATTACGGCTTAAAAGCCAACTGTCAAAATTCTGTTTGAAAGGAAATTCCGGGCAAACCGTTACTCACCAATCACAGATGTTGGTAGTAAACAAAAGAGAAAAGTTTTCTCTTTCATTAACTGCTGTAAACTGTGTTTGTCCAGTAACGGTTTGTCCGGAATTTCACTTCAAAGAGAATTTTAACAGTTGGCTTTTAAGCCGTAGTCATATGTTTGTCGAGAATTAGGCAATCCATGAGACTTTTCTGATCAGCTGATTATTTCTTGTTTACTTATTCTGACGTTACTCCGAGGGATGCGACGTCCGACAATATCGTTGATTCGATCCAACATCAAACGAATCGGACTAACAAAGTTGTTTGTCGGACGAGTTTTTCTGTTCGCAGGAGTAGACTTGTTGACAGAACCCACCGCTGAATTGTCAAACAAACGTCTAATGGATTGCCAACTTGTGCATTGTTCCATAATATACTCGAACGCCAGCGTTTCTCTCTGTCGCACTCTCTCATGATACATTAGGTTTGTTCCAGTACACGGAAGTCACTCCGGAGTAAACAGGAGCAACAAATTCGTGCTCCCTTTTACTCCGGTTTGCTACCAGAAGAAGAAAAAAGAGAAGATGAGAGTACAGGAACGACTTTCTCCGGAGCACCTCCAGTTTCTCCTGGTACTGGAACAAACCTATTAATTGAGCGAACTGACAGCTTCTTGTGAGTGCAGGGTGTATTGGTGTATCGTATCCACCATTAGGTTTTACACCAATCGACATAATCCCACAAAATGAGACGAATGAGTTTCGTTTGACAATTCTCGGTGGTTTGTTTACATTGGAGTTACGTGAGTTCGAATGTAACAGATGAGCACCCGTTGCACTCGAACTCACGCAACTGCCGATGTCTGGATAAAATTTAGAATAGTACATAAGAAACAATGAGTGCTTCTCATTGGGGTCTTTATCTTCTGTTAATTACTCGGTCGTTTCGACATTTAGTACGGCTTTTGATATGCACTGGAAAATTAGTGCAAAGTGTTATAGTGATGTTGAAATAATCGAAAGAGAAAGTAAACAAAGAGAGACTCTCAATGTTACTTAGGTCCAAGAGGGTGAATGTTTTGACGTTTCTTTGAAAAATGAGTGAAGCCAACATAAGCTGGCTTTCTGGCTCGGCTAGTTGCCAAAAATGACAGCGAACGCGCCTTAAGCAACGTTCACATCGGTACGAGCCAATATTGCTAACTTTACCTGAAACTTATCTAAAGCAAACAATCTTCATTTTGATGTTCTTAACTGATACTCAAGTGATAAAAGTGTTTGGATTTTGTGGAGAAGAAGCGATGCAAGAGAAAGCGTGATTTCCAATATATTGTTAATAATTACTTATTTTAAATCCAACTTTTAAACTGTGTTGTACAGTTCATGTGAACAGACCTTGAACATATGAAGCGTAGCAAGCGCTACACTGGCATTTGGTGGCAACTTCAGACAACAAACAGTTTGCACAGGGCTGCTTACGCCGTATTCTAAATTTACCAGAAGTAAACAAACCACCGAGAATCGTCAAACATGAACTTCATTCATCATAAGTTCATTCGTGTCGTCATCTTGTAGAACTCAATAGCTACACGGGAAAATAAAACAATCCGCAGATTAAGTTCTTTTAACTTAAATTTAGGCAGTTTGGAGTCTTGCGTCGCTTTCGCACTTATTAGTGTTGTTAAAAACAAAGAGATATTCGACTTAGTCGAGGCCTTCCATGGAATAAGGTACATTTGAGTTGTTTGAGGTATACTCAAAATTAAGTAGATTCAACTTAAATTTAGGCATATTTGACTCAAGGTTGAGTATAAAAAATCAGTCGATGAGTTGTGGTTTTTGCCGTGGTTAAAGGGAAACTACCCAAGTAGCATTTCTAGTTTTATAGCACACTACAAGTGCAATCTATGTTTTAAGGAGAGCTTCAAGAGTTCCATAAAACCTTCAACACGGTTCACCTAATTTTACCTTATTTCACGATACCCCGAAATTGAGTCAAAAGAGCTCAACTTTTGGTAGTTTTTCGTATCCGTGTGGATCAGTGCCTGGGAGATTTCCCCTCTGATACCCGGCAGCGAAATAAAATTTCTGGGGATCTAATTATAATGAAAACATGTCTTCCGCAATTGGATACATGAAATTCACATTACTTTTTTGTGTTTTTTTTAGGTAAAATCTCTGTTTCTCCATATATTTTTCATCTGCCAAAAGTATCCTTCTTGCAAGTTTGCTGCAAATGTGGCGACAATTAAACAAAGACAGAACCGGACAAGGCGAATGTGCCCGGCATAACTGGCAGGAGTATAGCTGAATTCTGGCAGCGCCATTTTGATAATTTTGACAGCTGCCGGAATACTGACGGATTTCTGCTGGCAGCCCGATTTTATTCCAAGCCCGATTTTATAGCGGTTTGCAATCGATTTGTTGCCATCGATTCATCGATGGAGCCACTAGCGTCAATGTTGGCAAACCTTATGAACATGTCAAATCTATGTTATTTTCGTAGATTATCGGATGTTTTCGTCCTTTCCCGTGAATTCTTAGACCTTTAAAGAGCTTGGCTGGGGGAGAATCGTCCTCTTTCTGTCCGTGACTAGTAACCAGCTTAGTATTGCGCGGCAGGTTTGATATCGGTAAAGTTAGGTTAGAAAAAAAATGGCATCATCTATTGCGATACGCAGTTGCTACGTGAAACGAAAATCTAAAAAACGAAAATGTCTGAACGTGGTAAAGGTAACAAAGTCCCGCTCGAATCGTGCCGGTCTTCAGTTCGTTGTGGGCCGAATTCATCGCCTGCTGAGGAAAGGAAACCACGCCGAATGTGTTGGAGCCGGAGCACCCGTCTATCTGGCGGCTGTGATGGAATACTTCGCTGTTGAAGTGTTGGAATTGGCAGGCAATGCTTCCCGTGACAAAAAGATCAGAATCATCCCGTGTCAGTTGTAACTGACCATTCGCAAAGTGCTGTCAGAAGTAACCATTACTCCGGGCGGTGTACTGCCAACCATCCAATCGAACACTGAACCAATCCTTGTACAAACCGTCCGTTTCAGGACGAACACATATTTGTGATAAAGAAAAAATGATGACTTGGTAATGTCAGAGATATAACCAAAATGAAGCAGAACACACTTTATGCTGTTAATAGGAATACTTCAATTTT
The DNA here is from genome assembly GCF_030247195.1 of Topomyia yanbarensis. NCBI lineage: Eukaryota > Metazoa > Arthropoda > Insecta > Diptera > Culicidae > Topomyia > Topomyia yanbarensis. The sequence goes on along the minus strand of NW_026683308.1, from coordinate 95,206 downwards.
TACTAATTTCTAAAAAGTTTTATTACAATCAGTTACCTCGGTATTTCTGATGCCTAATATCGGTACCGTAAATCGAGGTGACTTTGATCACTCGAAACGTTTTTTGTAGATCGCTTATTAAACCAGAATAGTCTACCGAATCATTTTAATTTGAAATGATTTTTACTCTAAACTTATTGAATACTGATTTGTTATAGGTTTTGAGTATATTGTTCGGTGTTTGGGTAGACAAACTGCAAAAAAAAACGAAATTTGACTTTACCTTATTTTACGAAGCTTCGTAAAGTGTCTATTTTTTACAAAACAAACAAATCTCAGATTTGAGCAAGAGTAATAAATTACAAGCGAGTTTTTATTTTCCTTTAGACTGGGATGCATCAAATTTAGTTTTAAGAGTTAGTTTATTTTAAATACGTTTTTTGTGAAACTAGTTGGCTATTATTTCAAATTATTTTAAGCTAAAATTCGTAACATTTTTTTATTTTCAATATTCCAACGTGTTAAAATGGATGAAACTGTTTGTACATTGATAAAGCACTGAAATAAAACAATTTTAGCAGTTTTAAAGGTTTTCAGAATCTTTCATTCTAGTTGGACACAAAATAAAAGAAATTTTGGTTACTCAAATTTTACAGTACATTGAAATACTTTATATAATCCCAATTAACATCTATTTAGCAATGAGTATCTTTCTAGAATTAGTTTAAACAAACATTTGAATGCAAAACATTGACATCAATAACTTGATGTGGGTGAACATGCAGGTTATCAAAGTCACCCCGGAATACGAAAACGGACTTCAACTTGAAATCATTTTTGGAAAAATAGCTGTAAGCGAACAATTTTAGGTAAAACCATCCAATCTTGTTCTCCATACATCAGTACATGGTTTAAAAATGTTCAACTTGAAAAAATGGGTTGCGTCTCAAAATATGTAACGATTACGTCGAAAAGTGATCAATGTTACCCCGGTTTACGGTACGCGTATATCCAATTCCTACTATTGTCAAATGAATTGTTTCGCTCTCATTAAATGCTCTTTTCAGGGTTACCAAATAGGAATCCATATGTTCGAATATTTTAGAACTCGATGTACGTGTATCGATATTTCGGTATTTCCATTAGAAATACTGAAATTACAGGTTTTAATACAGCATCAGAAGATAGTAAAATTGCAGCATTTAATTTACAGTAGAACAGTTTTTGAGTTAGACTAAAAAAATGAATTTCCCCTTTAAAATAAAAAGTACGTTTAGTAAAAACCATATATCTTCGGTTATAGAGCATCGATACGAAATATAATTATTTAATATTAAAGGTGAATGTATGCACTTTTGGTCGTCTGAACATTTTGTTTTAGTGTGACTAATGGTTCTGACGTTAGTTACGAGTTTGTTGATCAATTTTCTTAATTTTTCCTCATTTTTAAAGAACTATAATTGTTTGGTCAAGATTTTTGGGCGAGATAAAGCAATTCTCAAAATCAGTGTAACTTAAAGCCTGCTAAAAACCAATGAAAATAATCCCTTATCAGTATGAATTCGATGAAAATTGTTGAAGTTATTCAATTTTTTGTTAAATGGAATTTTTGAGTTTCTCGGGGTCAACTTATTAAACTGTCTCGATCCCAATTTTTTCCAGGGTTTGCTTTATAATATATGAGGAATTCTTGGTTAGAACTCTGTAAAATAAATAAAATGAAGAATTTTGAGAGAATTTATCTGCGGTAATATTCGACCTCGTTTATCCAAATGATACAAGTCTTCTGATAATAATAATTTCAGGTTCAGTAAAGTGATAAGTTAACGAAAATTGATGTTAAATACTACGCATTATGTTTACATGTGTCATATAGAATCGTTTATGTTCAAAATTCGGTGAAAACTACTCTCTCCACTATGCCCTGATATACATGTCGTAAACTTATGACGGCGCAAAATGTTAAATGCTCTCACTAGTTTTACAAAGGGTAACTTATGCCCCTTTTTCGTTATGTTTTGTTCTACTAACAATTTATTTTACGTTATTAGAATATCTACAAGTTTGTATTTTGAAATTATATTGGATGCACATAGGCTTCGCGACGTACCGATTTTACTATCCTTACCCACAAAACTTCAATTTACTAGAATACATTTCGTAAGACATTAAAGTATAATTGCAAAATATTCTACGTTCCTCAAATCATTCTGAAGTTCAGACTTTGAGGTTTTAAACGTAAAATAAGTCGTGTTCGATATCCCAAGAAATTTCAAAATAATCAAGTAGATGTTCTAGAAAGGAAAATAAATAATTAGTTTTAAAATACTTGACGTATGTAGTATCTTAGTGGTTTTCAACCGGGGGTGAATTCAACCCCAGGGATAAATTGGATGATTGTTGGGGGTGAATTATGCGGGACAAATTTTAACTTGTTATCCAAACATTCCCGTCGGGTATTTGTCTTTATATATTGTGTCAGTATGTCAAGAATTGAGATGCTTATTGAGAGTGCCCTGGAACAGGTTTCTAATTGTAAAATTGTGATATTCATCCTATTGAAAATCTTTTTTACAGGGTAATAGGTTTACCACCTTTGGTACGGGTTTCACCCGGAATTTTTTACTGACCTGGAATAGGTTTTTATAGAATCACTTTGAACCTATCTGACCTATCTGCTGAGTTTAAATTAGACAAGTATAAACTCTTTCATTCTTTTTGTAAGTCGTCCAAGTATCAATCACCAATATTGACTCACATTGACCGTGTGTTGTTTTGTTTTGGCAAAGCATGATGCACACCACTACATTGAGCTTTTCTTATTAGCTGTAAATTTATCGTGTTTGTAAACCGTATTGTCCATTTAGATAGGTGTTAAATTTCACTTCACTGGCTATCGAAAAAAATGCAAAAGCACCGGCCACTCACGCTGTGGAGGAGCAGCCGAACAACCATTGCACTCTGCCACAGCTAAGTACCGTGAAGCAGGCAGGAAAGCGGTAGCATCTGTGAAGCACACTGCGATGTCTTCCGAAATTTTTGCTGGGCACAAACTATTCGATTATTCGTCATCACAGTCGCTAGGAAGGTTCCAACAAAGAAGCATTTTTTTCTACCTGGCCAACAGTTAAGGTCCGCTTCTGGAGCAGTAAACATTAACACCGGAGAAACTTATTTTAACATATTGAGTTAAAATTATTAATCGTATCACTATACTCGGAGAAATAGATGCAAAACCCGGAGGACATGAGATCCTCTCTAAAAACTGGAGTCTCCGGGTCAAACCCGGAGGGGTAGCAACCCTACAGGGTAATGATGGTAAACAATTTTCAGGAAAGGGTACATCATGGGGATCAATATTCAAAAAAGGGGTACATGGAACGGTTGAAAACCACTGTAGTATCATATATACGTAGGGTTTTTTAAAATTTTTTTAAAACTATGCAAAACACAGTTGAGCATTTATATGCTTTTTTCAAAATATGAACTATATGACTCGTGAGGATTTAGTTTACAAATAATTTTGAATCAGAAGAGTTATTTTCTGTATGACACATGTAAATATTACACGCAATATTTCATCCTAATCATTCAAAGATTTATCCCTTCACTGCGCCTGAAATTATTATCAGAAGCCTGGAATCATTTGGACAAACGAGGTTGTATAATACTCGAGAAAAATTTTCTCAAATTCTTCATTTTATTTGTTCAACACAGTTTTCTTGGGAAAATGAGAAAAAAATAAGAAAAAATTCAACAAACTCGTAAATAACAACACTCCCTCTCCCGTAGGCAGAAAACCTCCATCTTTTCAAAGTACCAACGGTTAACAAAACCAAATGATACAAAAATTAACACTAAAACACTGCTTAAATTTAACACTTCTTAAACACTAGTTTACTAATACAGTACATTCATAACATTTATAAAGATCTTAGGCTTGCTCTATTAAGTACGAGAAAGGACGCGCGAAAACAATTTCTCAAGAGCAGAGCGAGACAAATTGAAATCAAACACGTTATAACTTTGGTTAAAGACTCTACACATACTATTGACGGGTTCATTCTTACCATAATTAGTACGAGACACGGGAAGTCGAACAAAAGAGTAGGAACGAAGACTACGTCGACTCCAAGGTAGGTGACGCAGTGCAAAGCGCACAAATTTACGCTGAATGGATTCGATGCGTTGAATACTGTTCTGGTAAAAGAAAACCCAAACGACTGCACCATACTCAAGTGTAGAACGAACCAGCGAGCAGTACAACGATTTTAAATACTGCACGTTAGTGAAATGCTTAGTAACTCTAAAAATAAATCCTAAACTTCGTGACGCCTTTGATGAAATGTAAGCAATGTGGTCCTTAAAAGTAAGCTTGGAATCGAGAAGAACCCCTAAATCTTTAACTGTTGTTTCCCTTCTCAACGAAGTTTCATGTATCTTATAATCAAAATTTATGACATGTTTTCGAGCAAACGTAATCACTGAGCACTTCGAAGCATTTAAATCCATCCAGCATGCATAAGACACCTTGAAGCACTCAATAAATAAATCCAAATCGTTTAGGTATAAAAGGAAAATATAAGGCCCCAAGTGACTCCCTTGAGGTACGCCGGACGTAACGTCAAAGAATGGAGATATATGATTCCCAATTTTAACAGACATTTTACGGCCGATCAAATAAGATTTGAACCACTCTAAAACGTTGCCGCAGAATCCTAGTCGTTTTAATTAAGCAATTGCAATTTGATAGTTGATTTTATCGAAGGCGGCCGAAAAGTCGGTGTAAATTGCGTCTACTTGGAATCGATCCTGTACTGACCGAGCGATGAACGAGGTGTAAGCTACTAGATTTGTGCAAGTAGATCGCTTGGGGACGAAGCCATGCTGAGTTTCTGAGATGTAACTGGAACAACAATGAGTCAAAAACTCTAGAACGATTAGCTCAAACAGTTTCGAGAGTGCACATAGACAAGCGATTCCCCGATAATTTGAAACTTCGCGTTTAGATCCTTTCTTATAAACTGGAAAAACGTCTTTCTTATAAACTGGAAAATAACGTCAGAACCACTATACGTATCAGAACAAAATGTTCGGACGACCGAAAGTGCATGTTACAATTTAACATAATTATGTTTCAAATTGATGCGCTATAACCGAAGATATATGGATTTGACCAAACGTACTTTTTCCTTTAAAGGTGAAATCCACTTTTTCACTCTAACTCGAAAACTGTTCTACTGCAAATTTTTTGCACTTTATTTACGGATTCAGCACACAATTTTACATTGAAAATGGATGTCATTTGTTGATGTTCAGATTTTTATTTTTATTTTGTAAACTAGTGTTATCCATAAATTTTTCCACAAGTGTCAGATCGTTTCATGGTCTTCGAGACTGTGATTCTTTGTTAAATTTTCAATAAAAACCACGATTAATTTGTAGGGGGACATGGGCGACTCCTGGAGGAATTCTTTTGGGAAAGTCACTTTTTCCATATGAAATCCCAAGCAAACTTTAAACAGCGGACCCAAGAATATAGTTTCACTAATCGAGCTAAGAATTTTCACAGTTCTTCTAGGACCCACACGGTACCCAAAAAGTTGCTCGGAGCGTTTTTCTCTGCTTGCTGTTTTTTTTAATATGGAAATCTTATGCCTTAATGGCCAGTGTGTCTTAAGCGTGTTATGCACTATGTAGCGTCATTCCAACCTATGATATCCAAAACCTCCCAATATTCCTTAACTTCGTTCAATTGATGATTTGCGGGCAAATATTATAGGAAGTAAGTACTGGAAAAACTTAATGGTAGATATTTCACAAAAAATATACAAAAGGGGAAGATAAATTCAAAAATACAGCAATACTTTTTTTTCAACAGATTTTAAGGTCTCTGCTAATAGAAAAGCTCCCAGCTCCCAGCTGTGTGAGCCATATTTTCATCTATGTGGTAAACGTAATTTCGTAAGCCACAAAAAAACGCAAGCTGTTATCTTGCGTAGTTGTTTTATCTCGTTTCAAAAACGCTCCGCAGTTCGCTTTTTCGCCGCTTATCTTATTCATGCCCCTCTTGACTGAAGTTGATAATAACATTACAATCGTGCGAATCACTAACAGCAGGCAGATGTATTGTGCCAATTTTTTAATAAACACTCGTTGAGAAATAGCTTATTAAATTCAGTTCGAACACAAAACATGTCAATCTTGATTTCATTATTTTCGAAAAAACGAGATACATTTCTACAATAAAACCATAGGTAAACCATGCAAAACTCACTTCACTTCATTCACTAATTCAAAGAACTGCCCGCCAAAAATTTCTGTCCGAATCCGATCAATAAAAGTGACTGATTTCGTTCGAGGCTTGCTGTTCTAAATTTATGCAATGGAACGGAACAACGCCTAGCAGTAAAGACATATCACACCGAGTGATATATGGAATGTAGGGAACACTGGAAACACTGGACTATGCGAATTTCATACTTGACCTGAACTGGTACTGCTATAACATCCGAATTATACCAACTCTATCGACCACGAAAAGTGACCTGTCATCACATTAGACGCCTCTGGTATATCAATATTTTTGGGCTATACAAAATAAAAGTTAAAATAGAACTTTGAGATAGAAAACGATTCCACAAAAAATCTCCGAATGGTTATTATAGAATTAAATTTTAAAAACCTAATTGTTGTGGTTAGATTATACGATGTATTGTAAGTGCAACTGTGCAAAACCACTCAAGCATCCAGATACCGCAAACTTTGCGAAATACGATTTTTTCACCATATGTATTAGAAAAATGCAATCATAAAACGCATGGAAGGCTTGTAAAGTTCCAAAAAGTTGCTGTGATTAAACTCACTTTTATTTCTGCTGAGATAAAAACAAAATGTAAAGAGAGAACCAAAGGTGCTCACTCTCCCCTAATAAAAAAAAGTCCCGCTTTATTCTTTGCGAAGTTGGTTATAGGCACTTCAAAAATAAAATTTATATTTGCCATGTTTAACTGATAAGATCATTCAACAAAAGACATGTACTGTATGATTTTTCGCCAGAAATTTTCGGACAATCTTATCAATTTTGGCAAAGTTCTCTTTACCTTCTCATTGGAAACCCTTCCGTTCTAGAAGGTTGAGAAATTGAATGATATATATTACATTCGTCATACATCATGCAGGTAATCCATAAACTTGCTTGCCTAAAAAAAATTACAAGGTGTATTTTTTAGAATTTGAGTATTTCAATATTCAAATGATCATCTCTTCACTGTGTAAATGTTCTACAAATTGGCTAATGCTTGTTGGCAAATCCACCAATAGGGTCGAAAAAATGGCTTACACACAGAACGATTGCCTTGCGTTGCTTTTCACACAAATTCAAATGGCCTGTGCTAGCAAAGAGCAGAGGGCATTATTTTTTTTTTGGTCCAGCATGGTCAATGGTCATTCATCGATTTTAAACAACTTTTTACTAAATTTGTGGTCTGAAAGACACATACATTTTTTACGTGGTGATTTATTGACATCTCGTATTAACTTCATGGGTTCATGTCTAAGTCCCCCTTGTTACAATTTTTACGTGAATGACATAGACGAATCTCTTGTCAATTCCTACACGCAACGTAAAATACATTATGAATTTCAATTTTGATAGAAAGAAATGCATTTAATTTCGCTGTTTTTTTTTAAATACATCACAATCGATCTGCCCCTAGGACCAGTCGAACTGCAATGCGACAATCTTGTTCACGAATTCTAATGTAAATCTGGTTTAATCATTGCATACTCGAATAATAGACTGACAGTTGATGCTTTCACTGAAGGGGGAATAGATTAGATATCTGGTGATTGATTTCAACCGCAGCAGCTGCTTCTCAAGGTAGATCTGATGATTTTTGAAGACGGTTGACGATTCTACCACAGGCTAACAGACATAACACTACGAGAGAATTTCCTCAAAAAATATCGATGCGGCAATTTTTTCAGGACACTAGCTCCACATTTTATTCACGGTCCCAAACCACTCATTTGGTGGTGGGCTACCCCTCAGGTTTGGGAACATTTTTTCACTAGTGGTCTATCCCCCATATGCTTGGAGGGCGCCTGTGGTTGAGTGGTAAGCGTGACCGCCACTCATTCCAGTTGGCCTGGGTTCAATTCCAGCCGAGGTCGTTGAGATTTTTCTGAGGTGCAAAAATCTTTGGTCACGTCTTCCTTCGGAAGGGAAGTAAAGCCGTTAGTCCCCGGTCCATGAAATGGGTGGATCGATATCTAATCCAGGTAGTGGAATCACCTCTTTGGCGTCGGTAAAGAAGACGTAGGTCCAACTTCTATACTTTTACTAACAAAAATATCCTCCTCCCGTGATACTTGTGGAGTGCGCAGTAAGTATACGGCCTCTAGCAAAAGCAAGTATCGGACTAACCATTCCTTCCCTTTCCATCCGCGATATACGTTCGGGCCTGGCCGGCGCCGGTATTGATCAAAAACACTTTCGGATTGCCAGGAGTTGCACATTGAAAGATGTTTCGCTACTCCGAAGCACAATTATCTACTGATTCCCTGTGCAACTTCAGTTAGTCCCGATCGATAACGGAGTAGCAGCCAGGAGTTGTCGCACAAGCTCAAGTGGTCTATCCCCCATATGCTTTTTCATATGCCAGTGGCACCAAAATTGCAAATGTGGGCACAGTCCCAACTACAAATATATTTGAAACGACCGTTAAAGCGAGCGAAACATTGTTTTCGAGTGTTATGTCTGTTAGTCTGTGATTCTACCAAGCGGATACTATCGAAGGACATAGGCATTCACATCGTATTTTCCAAAATAGCTGGTCATAGTTGTACGCTTTGTTAAGGGGATCCAAACCTAAAGTGTTTTATTGATGAAGCACGCAATCGAACCGGCTTCAGATCTTTTGACCAAACCTTTAACCGAATCTTGAGATTATTAGAATTGCAGCTTTGATTATATTCAAACTTAACATTCGACCAAAGATCCAACCATGAACCGGTGACTTTGATATACTGCAGATAAACGGTTTACGTATCGGATCCGGTAGCGGATTTCTCCTTTGAAAAGAGCTGGATGGACTACGCCAAAGCTATGAAAATGGATCAGTGGCCAGAAGGTGACAATCAACAAAAAGTAAGTTTTCTGCTTTCGGGGATCGGGGAGCCTGCAAGAAAGAAATTCTTCAATTTCGAATTGGCGGAAGCCGAACGTCTCACTCCAGAAGCTGCATTGGAGACAATTCGGGAGAAAGTCGTTCCAAAACATAACGTGATAATCGAAAGAATGGAGTTCTTCTCGTCAGCTCAATTGTTCCGTGAGTCCATTGACGATTTCACGACCCGTCTTAAAACCCTTGGAAAAGTCGCGAAACTTGCAGCAATAAAAGAAGACTTAATTACGTACATGCTCGTCACAGCGAACAAGTGGCCCCATATGAGCTCAAAAATGCTTGCAATGTCCGATATAACACTAGCAAAAACGATCGATATGTGCAGAACAGAAGAGATCACCGTCAGACGTAGCCAAGAACTTGCGATACTGGCACTTGAATCAGAAGTTAACAAAGTTAGCCAGTCCAAGTTCCACCCGAAGTCCAAATCATCTCGCTGTAAGTTCTGCGGCGATTATCACTACTTTACGAAAGGGACTTGTCCGGCATTGGGAAAGAGATGTCATCGGTGCAAAGGAAAAGAAAACACTTTGAGAGGGTTGGTAAGATTGGAGATAGATGAAACAGGAAAAGTTCGAGACGAGTAAGGGAGTTTAAGGATGAGTCAAGTGAATCCGAAGCCGTTCGGCCCTATTCTACGCGGCGTCTGACGTGAAACGACTAATCTCACCTCACTCTATGTAACTTTTCTCACCCAATTCTGAAGAGTCGCTTCGGGTGACGTGAGACGCCCATTTAACCGAAATGGGAAATCTCACCCGTATCGAAAGATCTTAGACAACTTCAGCAACAACGGAAGTGTGTTGGCTGAGTTAGAGTTGAAGTTTAATAAGGAATGGAGGAAGATGATCTGTGAACTCGATACTGGAGCGAACACGAGTCTGATTGGATATTCATATTTAGTTAATTTAGTCAACAATGCAGTGCTGCTGCCATAAAACTTCAGACTCCAAACCCGATCGAGGTCATCGGTCAAATAAAAGTCCCTTGTCTCCGCAACAATAGAAGGTATCAACTTGTCCTTCAGGTAGTAAAAGGCGACCACCGCACTTTACTATCGGCGAAGGCATCACGAATTCTGGGCTTCGCAAAGTTCTGTAAAACAGATTCATTCAGCGGATCCAGTTCGATGGTACCACACGAAACGTTACTCAACGCGCATTGCATCAAGGCAGAGAATAACCACAAATACTTGTTCGTTGTATATGGGAGATTGGAAGGTGATGTTACCTTGGAAGTTGATAAGTCTGTTAATCCATCAATCCAAACACCGCAACGTGTCCCGATCGCTCTTCACGATAAGCTAAAGAAGGAACTAGAACTGTTAGAAATAGAGAATATCATTACAAAGGAGACAGCACACACAGACTGGGTCAGCAACATAAAATTAATGTATATATGTTAACTTTCGAACTATCTATTCTATTCTGACTATCATACTGTTTTCTTTTCATCGACGACTTTCCGCTCGGCACGTTGATTGATGGCATCAAACACCCCCGATTCAATTCTCGAAGGTTTCCGCTACACTAGTGTGTACGATAAGTAGCATTTTGTGGGCTTTTTCATGTTTTCCGCTCGCACGACATTTTGATGTTAACGCATGCAAATCATGGATGGTGTTCAGCTTATCTGACTGCAGTGATCATCTGGTCAGTGCAATTTGAATCCGTGAGAAAAAGGCTGACAATCAGAACCTGACAACGTTTAGTTTACGTGTATTTGGTTGACGGTGGCAGCCTGAGGCAGGTATCACGGATGGAAAGTTTATGCGTCAGTAGCTTCGCACATTTTAGGCTATTGTTGGCCATAATTTGAATACCACTCGTAGGCGGTTACGTCAGAAAACTATAGCGCGAAGATAAAACAGTCCCGTTATTTCTCACCGAGCTCGTCATCAGAATTATGCCGCCGTATGTATGTATATCGATCGATCCATGTAGTGCAACCCTGGGCGTTCAGTCCGTTTCTGATTGACCGTTGTGATAGACGTAACATTTAAAAAAACGCGTGTGTACCTGATCCGCGGCCAGTTACGTTTTTTCTTCTGAATATTCCAAAGAATCGTGCTTGTTTTTCACAATGATAAGACAAACCTTGCTCTTTTTCATGACTTTTGTTACCGTTCAGTGGATTCCCGTGACTAGCAGCTTTGAAATCGGTGTGGAGTATAACAGTTAGTAGACCAACGTTTCACTTCATTTACATTCTTCGAACGGATCTTAATATTTTTTATTTCAATTTTGGTTTATGTTTTCTTGCTACAGTGACAGAGTATTGGAAAATGCCGGCCCTATTTCAGTACGAAAGCATCGAAGAGTGCCTCAGATCCAATCCGGCTGGGGTTTTCTGTGTGGTTAAAAGTGTGGTGAAACCTGACGACCGATCGTTGATTTGGAGAACTATTGAAGTAATCATTGGTGCTTTAGAACTGGAATCTGAGAGAGAGAGAGCCTGATGCATTTGTATATTTTCACAGGAATATTCACAATACCCATTTCAGCATCAACATAGTGTTCTGACCCGTGGTATCTGTTTGGAGCAATGCGAAGAATTAGTGAAAACATTATCCGATCAGCAAAGGGCGCAGTTTTTGCAGCCCAAGTTCGATGTTCAGTATAAGGTAAATAATGTTTCCATCGAAAAGGCAAGTCCTCTAATCACAAATTATTGTTATACTACTGTAGAGCACGAAAGATAGGCATATTTCGGAGTTTTTTGCGACACAAATGCAGTCCACGCCTTCTTTTGAGCCATTTGAAGACTAGAACTCGGCATTTACTGACCTGGGATCCTACCATAATTCAATTTAGAGTTTCTAGTAAGAGTAGGAAAAGTTGGTTTGCTTATAGCCTTCGTGGAAGCAAGTGTCAAAGTTGGCGTGGGGTACATTTGTACCCCAGTGTTCGGCTGCCGTTAGCGTTTCGTCAGGTTTCGTGCTGTCAGTGGAAATGTGACTCGTGACAATACCAGTTTAAATACTAATTGTTTTACTACGTAAGCAGCGATGCCACATGTTTTTTTGAAATGTCTGTAGAAGAATAACGAAAATATCTGTAAAAGTCTGTAGATGGTTGTGTAAATTCTAGTTACACTAAAATTTTACTTTAAAAATAGATTGAAAGTAGAATTCTATTGTGAAGGAATCACTCGTATTCGAAAATAGTTATTCTATTTTTACTAAACACTATTACCCTTTTAAAAGTCTGTAGATCTCTGGCTACGTCTGTAGGAGACATTAAAAGTCTGTAAAATACAGACATGTCTGTAAATCTGGCATCGCTGTACGTAAGTAACAATTAGTGTCATATAATCGTTTTTAATCAGTTATTCAATTAATTTAACTTAATTTTGAAGTAGAAAAAAAATCATTAGAATATCATTTTTGCTGATTTTTATTGATTTATTGTATATTTTAATAATTTTTCAAAACAATAACTCGCAAGTATAAATTGCGCACAGTAACTGCTATAACAGTAACGTTGTATGTTATCAATGTATTACTGGTCAGAAATATTTTTTTTTCATTTCTATTTCCATCCCTTTTCGAGGTATTTTCCAAGAAATGGTTTTTAAACTTTTACTCTTCCAAATTATCGTACTTTTTTGAAAATATAGAAATTCTAATTGATACCATTTCTAAACCATTCCTTCAACTTTTAGAATCATTTGATTTTTTCAAATAGGTTGAAAATTCACAAAGTTATAGTAATTTTTGTAAAATAAAGTCAAAATCGCGATTTTTCTATTTTTTTTTCTTTGTTAAAACCAATTTATGTATCATTGATTCAATAAATTCCGTACCTTCACTCACACAGTGGTTTTCGCAATTAAAAAACGAAGAAAATGATGTATTATACATTTCTTTTGTTTGCATTTTTACCTGCGAAAATTACGATCAAACGGGTGGGGTACATTTGTACCCCAGTGCAACGTTCTAGGGTGGAAAACTCAAGTGCAACGTTCTAGGGTTAAAATACGTCAAAATTTCCTTTTTGCCTTAGTATTGCTCTAACTCCGGTAGTTTAGAACCGATTTTGACCATCTTAGTGGAGTTGTGAAGATTGCTAAATTGCCGTTTGAGCAAGTAGTAAATTATTCAAAAGACGGTAAAAAAGTGAATTTAATCCGATGCTTTTTTGAATATCAAACGCCAATACAAACAGTAAAAATACATCAATATAAAGTAGCGGAAACAAAACAGGAAGGCGTTTACAGTTTCTGATGGTTTGAAATGAGCGAGATGCGTCTTTCTCACAAACAAACCATCAGGCGGGTTTAAGCTGGAATTGCGAAATTCTTTATTATGTGGCAGGATATTATTTTTGGAAGGAAATTCTTTACTCCCGTGGAATGCGCGTAAACGCCTCTGTGTACAATCCAATGCGCCAAATTCTTCGGTAACAGCAATAATATGAAAGCTATCTGTTAAACAAACTCAGTCTACTGTAAGTCTACCCACATCCACTGGTAATGCCTTGAACTGATGATGGTAGGAAACCACTACATACATACATGCATACATACATACATACATACATACACTTATATCAAGATAGAATTTCCTGGAATATCCCATGCTTTTAAATTACAATTTATCTAATATAAGATCCATGCTTAATATTGATAAAACTTTTTCTTCTATTTCCAGTACATTATCAATGATTGGATGGTGCCAAATATTCAAAATTACAGACATCGGTATAGTACGATAGTGAATATTTGTCAAAACTACCGAATACAGACTAAGTACAATATAAGCGTATACTCAGAAATGGAATATTGCTCCACAAATTCGACTAGAAAAACCGGTTGGTTTGTCACTGATACACACAGTGTGCCCAACACCGTTATTAACAGAAAAAATTTACCATAAATTTGGCATTCGGAATTTGAAAGATATAGTATCCAGTCACTTACTCAGTGAATTTCAAGATGATCTATTAGGAAAATCGAAAGATACAGCGATTTGAATTTTTATGTCGATTTTCATAAGACTATCAGCATACACCCATAGGGTTGGTCTCACCTTTATAAATACAAACTGTTGCGTTATGTAGTGACCCCTCCAGCCGAATAAGAGGCTATCGCATAAAGTTAAAGCTAAATATAAAAGTATAAAATATTCGAACCAGTGGTTTATAACATAACAAAACATGGTGTCAGAAGTGGGGTGTGAGCTTCGAATAATCTTGTTTCGGCGTCATTTTGCAAATCGCGAAAATAAGTAGAAAACTCGCTACAGTAAATCGTGTGAAGCGCGACGGGGGCCATTTTTTCGGTGAAGAAAATCGGTAGATCCTCATCGACATGGATTCTAACCAGGTCAAAATGTTTCTGGAGCACCAGACCCACATATTTCAACAGCTTATGCAGACAGTGAATGCATCGGCAACAGCAACAGCAACGTCATGCTTACAGCAGCATCAACAACAAACAGAACAGCGACGATCAAGTGCGGCAAATGTTACGGTCCCACAGCCATTGCCGTTAGCCTTAGACGGCGACATGGACGTGAACTTCGATTTCTTCGTCAAGAGCTGGAACGACTACGCTAAGGCAATTGGAATGGACCAATGGCCACCCGGAGACAATTCCAAAATAATTAGCTTCCTGTTAACAGTAATAGGTGAGCCGGCAAGAAATATTTCAATTTGAGCTCACAGCAGAGGAAACATACGACGGGTCACTACAGCAGAGGAATCGGCGAATACGGAATCTGCTCTTTTTGCTATTAAATCGAAAGTAGTCGTGAAACGTAACATTATTGTAGACATGCTAGACTTTTTTTCGGCTGTACAAGGTTTCAGAGAATCAATTGACGAATTTCCTCTCGTCTCAAGAGATTGGCCAAAGTTTCCAAACCTGGGGCTTTAGAATCGGAGCTTATTACGTATAAAATTGTAACAGCAAACAAATGGCAACACCTAAGAACCAAAATGTTGACTATACCCGACATAACATTGAATAAAGCAAGGGATCTATGCCGAGCAGAAGAAATCACGGAAAAAAGGTCCCAAGAATTGACATATACAACTGCAGAATCAGAAGTCAACAAGGTCAGCAAGGGCAAACCTCGTTCCAAACAGTGAAAATCTCTTCGATGCAAGTTTTGCGGAGACGCGCACGAGTTTACGAAGGAGACATGCCCCGCTCTTGGTAAACGATGTCACCGATGTAATGGAAAAAATCACTTCGAAAAGGTATGTAGAGCATCGGAAAAATCAAAGAACCGGAGATCTCGATCTGTCAGGGAGGTGAAGGAAGATAATGATGAGTATTCCGGAGATGAAGAGTCGTCAGACAAAAGTGAACAGGAGTACGAAATATCTAAGATTTTTGATAACTCGGATAACGGAGGTGGTGTAACAGCCGAGCTGGATTTGAAATTCAACAGGTCTTGGAAATCAGTACTAGGGCATTGCAAAAAAAAAAATTTTTTTAATTCTCGAAGGCCCCTCCTCTCATATTGTGACAAATGTCAAAGTAAGCTCAGATGCCAAATTTCACATCATTTGGACAATTTTAGACCCCCGCCCACTTCGCTTGAAATTTTTTGAAATTGGTACTATGGGAAAATATGGAGTAAAAATACATTAAATGCAATAACTTTTGAAGTAGCAATCAGAAAATTAAAATTTATACTTCTTTTGGAAGGAAATAATCTTAGTATTTGAATGGAGATATATTTGTTTCTAGAAAAATACGGGAAAGTGGGGTACTGGGTCATTTTGGCCCCAAAATCCCCTATTTTTAATGATTTTTCTGCTTCGTGATGCAAATCATACATATTTTGTAGTTTTTCTAATGTGAAAAAATCTCAGAAATCGAACGGAGCCCTTTTGACCTTAGTCCGAATACGAGAAGTTGGGGTTAATCGGCCTTTTGTCATTCATATTAAACTTCATCATTTTCTCGTGAATATATCTCTATTATTCTTCACTCAATTTTCATAAACTATACCTTGTTGAACGTGGAAAATCAATAGGATTACAACAAAAATAGATTCGTTACCGGTAAAATTCGGGAACATCAAATTATCTGACATGTAGTGTCGATTTCACATTTTGATCATAAAATCGCACGTATTAACTCCATTTAACAACAATATTCTTATTTAATTTACTACTTTTAGTGTTAAATATGCTTAGGGATCACATGAGAAAAGTTTCATTCCTGGAAAAATAGGGGAAGTTGAGGTATTAGGACAAATAATGAAAAAAATGAGATTTGTAGAGTAAATATCAAAAAGTTTGACGTTTCTGAATTATACCTTTAACGTTTTTATTTTTGTTTTATTCCTCAGAATTTTACACGTTCAATAAGTTACATTTTATGAAAATTGATTGAAGAATAATAGAGATATATGCATGAGAAAATGATAAAATTTAATATGACTGACAAAAAGCCCTATAACCACAACTTCTCGTATTCGGACTAAAGTCAAAAGGGTTCCGTTCGATTTCTGAGATTTTTTCACATTAGAAAAACTACAAAATATGTATGATTTGCATCACGGAGCAGAAAAATCATTAAAAATAGGGGATTTTGGGGCCAAAATGACCCAGACAAACATATCTTCATTCAAATACCTTTCCTTTCAAGAAAGGTATAAATTTTAATTTTCTGATTGCTACTTCAAAAGTTATAGCATTTAATGCATTTTTCCTCCATATTTTCCCATAACACCAATTTCAAAAAATTTCAAGCGAAGTGGGCGGGGGTCTAAAATTGTCCAAATGATGTGAAATTTGGCATCTGAGCTTACTTTGACATTTGTCACAATATGAGAGGGGGGGGGCCTTTGAGAATTCAAAAAAAAAATTTTTTGCAACGCCCTAATCAGTACTCTGCGACCTGGATACTGGAGCTAA
Source organism: Topomyia yanbarensis (assembly GCF_030247195.1). NCBI lineage: Eukaryota > Metazoa > Arthropoda > Insecta > Diptera > Culicidae > Topomyia > Topomyia yanbarensis. The sequence goes on along the minus strand of NW_026683308.1, from coordinate 78,165 downwards.
TACTAGCCTAATTGGTTTCATTCGTCTAGCGGAGCTCACAGGTAAACGTAAACTGTCTTTGCAGCCATCGACGGTTCGACTGCAAAGCTTCGGTGGTAGCTCAATAAAGGTAATGGGACAAGTAAAAGTTCAAGTGTCGTCGTTTAGATCGCAAAAATCGTCTAATATTGCAAGTCGTGGATGTGGATCATCGTCCGCTACTGTCAGCCAGGGCTTCTCGAGAGCTTGGTTTCGTTAAGTTTTGTGAAGCAGTCGAATTTAGTACGCTGGAACCACGTACTTCGTCAGTAAAATTACTTCATGCTTATCGAGTGGAAGCGCAGCAGATAGTTGACGAACATAAAGAGCTTTTTGAAGGATACGGAAAATTTACGGGAACAGTGATGCTCGAACTTGACGGCAACGTGACACCATCAATCCAACCGCCACGCCGTATACCAATTCCATTGCGCAATGAGCTCAAGAAAGAGCTGGAGTCATTGGAGGAAAGCGGAATCATCGTCAAGGAAGCCAACCACACCGAATGGGTCAGCAATCTGGTCTTAGTACAACGAGGCGGACCGGGTGCAGGCGTACGAATTTGCTTAGATCGGGTGTTATTGAACAAGGCACTGCGTAGACCGAATTTACAATTCACTACACTGGACGAAATTCTACCAGAACTTGGTAAAGCTCGTGTATTTTCAACAATGGACACGAAAAAAGGATTCTGGCACGTGGTTCTAGACGTGGACAGCAGTAAATTAACAACATTCATTCAAATCACAACCACTGTCTAAAGGAACTTCTTCATCGACTCAAAGCAAATAATGTCAAACTAAACCGTTCAAAATTGAATCTTTGCCAGAAATTGATTAGGTACTACGGTCACGTTTTAACCACCCAGGGTCTACGACCGGATGAAACGAAAATAACAGCCATAAAAAACTACCCAACCCCATGTAACAAGAAGGAAATCCACAGATTTGCGGGTATGGTCAGCTACCTGAGCAAGTTCATTCGCAATTTGAGTGTTAATCTCACATGTCTCCGCAAGCTAATCTTGGAAACCGAACCTTGCCAGTGGTCGTCAGCTGAACAGAATGAATTTTAGCAAGTGAAATCGTTTGTATCCGATATAGGCACGTTACAAAACCATTAACCATCGAATGCGATGCCAGCTGCTTTGGATTAGGAGTGACAGTTTTCAAAGAAAACGGTGTCATAGCTTACGCATCAAGAACACTGACATCCACCGAAAGAAACTATGCCCAAATAGAGAAGGAACTCCTGGCAATTGTCTTCGCTTGCACCAAATTTGATCAGATAATCGTAGAGAACCCTCGAGCAATTATCAAAACGGATCACAAACCATTGATAAACGTGTTCAACAAGCCTCTTCATCCATCGCCAAAACGATTGCAACATATGTTATTGAAATTGCAGCTGTATAACTTGACACTGGAATTTGAAACCGTGAAAGATAACGTGGTGGCAGATGCGCTTTCTCGTGCCCCTGTTGTGAATCAGGAGATTTCGGACACGTACGAGAAACTAAATGTATGCACAATACTCGATGAAGTTGCCCAAATGAAAATCAGTAGCTTTCTCAGTGTCTCGGATGCAAGACTCACAGAGATCGCAGAACATACGAATCAGACGATGCAGATCATAACCAAGTTCATCCAACAAGGTTGGCCCAAATCGGTTGACCAAGTACCAGATGGTGTAAAAATTTTCTTCAATCATCGACATGAATTCGCATCACAGGACGGCTTAGTGTTTCGTAATGATCGCATTGTCGTTCCACATACTTTAAGAAGACAGCTTATAGATAATTGTCATGCAAGCCATAACGGAATGGAAGCCACTTTGAGGGTGGCACGAGCTAACTTGTTCTGGCCTGGTATGAGCTCACAGGTTAAGGACGTCGTAAGGCAGTGCGCAGTATGCGCAAAATTCGCCGCATCGCAGGTAAATCCACCGATGAAAACCCATCAGATTTCAATGTATCCTTTCCAGATGGTTTGGTTGAACGTGTTCTTCGCGGACTACAAAGGAATAAAGCATAAATTTCTCGTAACGGTGGATCACTATTCGGATTTTTTTTAGGTCAACGTACTGAAGGACTTAACGCCAGATTCCGTGGTCGCTATCTGCAAAGAAAATTTTGCCCGTCACGGCATTCCTCAACTTGTACTGTCTGACAACGGAACCAATTTCGTTAACCCCAAAATGATTCAATTTGCTGCCGACTGGTGCTTCAAGCAAGACACGTCAGCACCTCATCATCAGCAGGCAAACGGGAAGTCGGAAGCCGCCGTCAAAATTGCAAAATATCTTTTGAAGAAATCCGAGGAAAGTGGGTCGGAATTTTGGTATGCGTTACTTCACTGGCGAAATATCCCGAATAAAATCGGTTCGAGTCCGGTAGCACGCCTATTTTCTCGTTCGACTAGGAGTGGAGTACTAACCAGCGCAAATCGTTTACTCCTAAAGGTGGTAGAAGATGTTCCATCTATGATAGGTACAACGTAAGCGGAACAAGCAGCATTACGATAAAAATATTCGCTACTTACCAGAGCTTCAAGTTGGTGCACCTGTGTATGTACAGCTGGATCCGGCATCATCAAAAATATGGACTCCAGGGACCATAAACAACCGCTTGAATGAACGCTCATACCTAGTAGATGTGGGAGGTAATAAGTATCGGCGAAGTCTTGTACATCTGAAACCGCGAGCATGGCAGCCACAGCATCAGCAAATAATCCATAGAACTCAGCGGGTGGAGAACAACAAAACAATAAAGATTATGACAAAAACACACGTCAAAAAGATTCTACCGATTCAACTAACACACCGGTTGCATTGTTGGATTCGAACAATTTACCGCAGAGTGCGTTTAGTACAGTGAACAGTGATGACAGTGATACGCAAACCAAAAACTAACCAGCTCAGGAAAAGTCTTCCCCAAAAAAAAGAGAGACACGCCTGCCGGCCCGTTTGATGGAATACCAACTAAATCTTTAAATTTTATTGAGGGAAGATGTTGCATTATGTAGTGACCCCTCGTATGTTTCCTGCAGTAACATTACATATACACACATCATCATAACCACACAGGTAGTGATTCAAGTAGGAACAGCCAGCCGAATAAGACGCTATCGCACAAAGTTAAAGCTAAATATAAAAGTATAAAATATTCGAACTAGTGTTTTATAACATAACAAAACACAAACAATTACATATTTATATTGTACAAAACATGTTATTTGAATACTGCACTGAAAAAAGTCAAATGGAGTTATCTACTTAACGTTATAGTAAAACGAGTAAGAATTCGTGTAAAAATAGGAATGCTTACTTCAAATGACCATATCTCAGCTGTTTGATAACTGATTCTAATTAATATTTCATTATTGAACAGATAGACTTTTCTGCTTCAAGTACTAGATAACATAATTATTCTTAAATATAACACTTATCGTTATTTAGTGACTTTTTTTTAATTGAAAATTATCTGCATCAACTGCGAACAAAGACGTTCGACACGACTATTGAGGAGGAAATTATTACCAAAGCAAAAATCAACAATAACCTATCCTTTCCCGAAGTCAGAGCTCTGACAATCAAACGACCACAAAGCTCAAGCTATGCCAGCACCACCAAAGGAACCACCATGGACGACGAAAGGAACACAACCATAGCCCAGTTGCAAATAAAGCTAGCAACCCTGAAGGAAAGCAAAGCTTAAAGCGCAGATGATAATAAAGATCAGGAGATCGAAATTCCCAAGGAAGACTGTGCCAAGCAGGCCAAACAGCTGCAAGCAGCCTCCACTAAGATAATCAAACTCCGGCAAGCCATCCCCGAGCTTTACAAGCATTAGTCTATTGAAAGAACACCAACGAAAACACTCATACTTGAACGGAAGTCAAAAAGGGAAAGTTGATAGAAGCAGCCCCCGCAGCCGGAATTCCCGTCGGCCCGTTCAGCCTACCGTAGCTTAGAAGGTCCAATAGCCAAAAAGAAAAAGACGCCCGAAAAAGTGGCACGGACAAGACCCAACTCCAAAGCTACCCCCGACATGACTCTGCTTACACTCAATAATGACCCCACTATGTCCTGGCCTCGCTCCAGCTCAACAGCATCATCGGATACTGACAACCCATTGAACATCTCGCAAACGCTCAACCCGGCAGTCAGCAATCAACAAGAGCAATAAAATTCAACAAACAAAACAAAGAACTCTCCCGCGTCAACCCCGACTGGGGACGTTCCGGGTCCTCCCGATGCACCCCCAGCGTCTGTAGGTGCGAATCCGGGCTTTACCCAAACAAGTACTTCTAGACCAAATGCAACAGCACACAACCGACTGCCTCAAAAACCCTTCCAGCCAATACCCACCACACGGCACCCGACTGTCAATCATCGAAACGCAGAACAACGATCACTTGCCCGACGCGCATACCCGACCAAGAGTACACAAAGAACTCAACACTTTGGATTCCACCTCCAATCGACCATACCACAGTGACATCGACCGTTATCCCCGTTACCCAAACCATACAGCCGGATGCTCCTGTCACCCAGTACGGTTCCACTACAGGAGCAGCGATGCGAACGCCACGCATACATGTTCCACTAGTTTGTTAGCAGAATCCGTTTGCTCGGATCCACACGGGGTCAGCAATAACAACAAAATCTACAAAAAGTGCCTCCCTCGCGTCGCCCGGACTCGGGAGGTGTCGGAAACATCCGATGAATCCCTAACGGTTGTCAGCGCGGGAGCCCGTGACGCCTCCGGGCAAGCTCCAGCATCCCTTCACCCTTTCGGACTTATCTGTCGCATTCTCCTTTCTATAGGGTCCTATGGCACACAAACAGCCGCATCAACACCAAACATCAAAGTCATAGAAGAACACATCAAACCCAAAACAACCTGCAACACAACGTTTATACCGTATACCAAAAAAGCCTGCTTTCCCGCGTCGCCGACAACTCGGGAAATGCTGGAGCCCCCGATGAGTCCTCTACGGTTGCCGGTGCGGGGAATCCGGGCCTCCTCGGGTAAGTTCTACCAATCCCGTAACCCAACCGGACCCATCTGTCGCACTCTTCCTCCCTTCATGGTCCTACGGTACAAAATAAGCCGAATTAACGCCAAACTTCAGCGTCATCAAAGAAAGCAGCAGATATCAATCCCCTTATAAATAAACCTGCTCACCGTACAGCAAAAAAAAACCACTTCCTTGCGCCACTTCCGACTCGGGAAGTTGCCGGCGCGGGGAACCCGAGTCCCTCCCGTATAAGTTGCCACCATCTCAGCACACACCAGATCCCAATTGCTGTCGTCTTTACCCTTAGTGCAAATCCAAACGGGCCAAATGCTGTCTGAAGACAAAACCGCGAGTGTCTCAACGCCACTCGTCCTATCGATTTCGACAAGGACCAAACGAATGGGACCCAGCAATAGACCGGCGAGGAATCGTAGTCCCAGTCGTAGCTCCGACCCACCATCCAGTGGAACACCAATGGTCTGAGAGCAAACCTAGGTGACCTCCAATGCATGATTACACGCTCAGCCTCCATCTGTCTCGCAATCTAAGAGATTCACATAAAAGGTGATACGGAACCATCACCTTGGCTCGGGTACCGTTACATTTGGGATTCAGCTATAGAGTTGAACCTCTTCCAGACATTCGGCCTAGAAACCAGAGCTGCCGTCCGAGTTGATGAAACTGATCGTACTTACCTTACCGTTCATGCTAGAGCCTTGTTCTCTCTTGCTGTATGCAGAAGCCTGCACTCCACTCGCTGCATTGCTGCTTGTCGCCAGCCTCGCAGTCTTCGAAGGGTCCGAAGGTCGTCCTCTATCTGGTCGATCCACCGTGCTTGCTGTGTGCCCCGTCTTCTTGTTCCTGTAGGGTCGCCCTTGAAAACCATCTTCACCGGGTCGTAGTCCGACATTCTTACGACACGTGTCCAGCCCACCGCAAACGTCCTATTTTTGCGGTATGCGCGATGGATGGTTCTTCCAGCAGCTGATGCAACTCATGGTTCATTCGCCTACGCCACGAATTCGTCTTCCATCTGCACGCCACCATAGATGATACGCAACACCTTTCGTTCGAAAACTTCAAAGGCGCGTTGGTCCTCCACGAGCCTAGTCCAGGTCTCGTGGCCGTAGTGGACCACCGGTCTAATCAGTGTCTTGTAGATAATCAACTTCGTGCGACGGCGAATTTTGTTCCTCTGGAGTCCAAAGTAGGGACGATTTCCCGCCAAGATCCGTCTCTGAAGTTCTCTGCTGGTATCGTTGTCGGTGGTTACCAGTGAGCTCAAATACACGAATTCGTCGACCACCTCGATTTCTATCTCGTATTTTCCAAAACCTGATTTTTAAACTTTCACTCTTCCAAATAATTGTACTTTTTCATAAATATAGAAATTCCAAATGATTCCGTTTCTAGACCATTCTTTCAACTTTTAGAATCATTTGATTTTTTGTCGTGACTAACGACTTACCTTTCAATATAGGGGCCCCTTTTCAAAATTTCGGCAGAAAAATGATGTAAGATTTTGAACGCTTATATCTTTTGTTGTACTGAATGGATTTAATCAATTTCTTCGGCATTTTGTCGAAAATATTTGTACCAATGTTGTATTAAATTTTGGAATATGTAGGACATTCATTATCAACGGAAAAATAGTGTTTTGAAAAATCTTTCGAAAACGACTCGGAAAAGTGAAAATTTTCAGCCCATCCCGCACAGAGCCGTCAAAATGGTGCAGCAAATGAACAATAAAATAATGAAAAGTTTATATATAGGTTCACTACATGTTTGTTCCTTTGATTATTCGTATTGGGTTGCTTGACGAGAGCAGTTGGTGGGGGAAAGCCGGCATATTAGTTTTGGTTATGCCGTTAGAAGCCGGACGGAAAGGAAAGGCTCATGCACGCCACGAGAACGAGCGAGAAAGCGATAGTAGTGCATATTAGCGAAAGCGTTACGTACATTTTGAACCTTAATAACTTTTCTTCTACTAAACGAATTGCCAATCTCGTTTCATAAATCGGAAGGAAATCGTTCAACGCTTGCTACCGATACGTTGTTTGCTATATAAAATTTGTTTAAATAGTTCAAAAACTACTTTAAATGAGAATCAACATTAATGATAAAACCTATAAATAGGGGTGTCGCAGCTTTTCTCAAAACCAGACGTGTGTAAGACGCAGTGCATAACAGACGTGCGTGGTCGTGAGAAGCTGCATCGGACGACCAATCAAATCAGCTACCATCGGAGAGAAGCAGAAAAACGTTGGTGGAGGTGGTGGCGGTGAGAAGGCCAAAAAGCCAAAGGCTAAGAAACGCAGTCACTGAAAAAGCGGTAGTAACTGCCACTAAAAATGCCACCAAAACATCGAAGACTGCAAAGCGTACTCATTCGGTGTGAGCTGCGAAAGGGGAAAGATCGTATGGATGTACGCAAAAAAAACAATCGTCGGCAAGGTTTGAATTGTTTTAAAAGATTCCCGTCTTGTATCAACATAGTTATCCACAAACCGTCCTTATTAGGACGAATGCAAAATGGAAAAAGAATTTAATTAGAAAGTTTCTTTTATTAACTAGTATTAAGTTTGCGCTTGGTAATTCTGTACTTTTACCAGTGACTCATGAGAAAATGTTTTTCTAATCTACAAACTCGAAGGTTTTTGCAAATCCTTCCAAGAAAATCAGTGAATGTGGCAACTCTGCCACTAAGCGAAAGCTACACCAAAACGAATGATGAAAATATTTTCATTTATCGAACAAATGGACGGCCTTCCATCTGCATTGTAAAGTCTATAAATAGGAACACCATGATGAAAACTGTGCTCATTCGGTGTGAGCTGCGAAAGGGGAAAGATGTATGTACGCAGTAAAAACAATCGTCGGCAAGGTTTGAATTGTTTTAAAAGATTCCCGTCTTGTATCAACATAGACAAACCGTCCTTATCAGGACGAATGCAAAATGGAAAAAGAATTTAATTAGAAAGTTTCTTTTATTAACTAGTATTAAGTTTGCGCTTGGTAATTCTGTACTTTTACCTGTGAATCGTAAGAAAATGTTTTTCTAATCTACAAACCCGAAGGTTTTTGCAAATCCTTCCAAGAAAATCAGTGAATGTGGCAACTCTGCCACTAAGCGAAAGCTACACCAAAACGAATGATGAAAATATTTTCATTTATCGAACAAAAGGACGGCCTTCCATCTGCATTGTAAAGTCTATAAATAGGAACACCATGATGAAAACTGTGCTCATTCGGTGTGAGCTGCGAAAGGGGAAAGATGTATGTACGCAGTAAAAACAATCGTCGGCAAGGTTTGAATTGTTTTAAAAGATTCCCGTCTTGTATCAACATAGACAAACCGTCCTTATCAGGACGAATGCAAAATGGAAAAAGAATTTAATTAGAAAGTTTCTTTTATTAACTAGTATTAAGTTTGCGCTTGGTAATTCTGTACTTTTACCTGTGAATCGTAAGAAAATGTTTTTCTAATCTACAAACCCGAAGGTTTTTGCAAATCCTTCCAAGAAAATCAGTGAATGTGGCAACTCTGCCACTAAGCGAAAGCTACACCAAAACGAATGATGAAAATATTTTCATTTATCGAACAAAAGGACGGCCTTCCATCTGCATTGTAAAGTCTATAAATAGGAACACCATGATGAAAACTGTGCTCATTCGGTGTGAGCTGCGAAAGGGGAAAGATGTATGTACGCAGTAAAAACAATTGTCGGCAAGGTTTGAATTGTTTTAAAAGATTCCCGTCTTGTATCAACATAGACAAACCGTCCTTATCAGGACGAAGGCAAAATGGAAAAAGAATTTAATTAGAAAGTTTCTTTTATTAACTAGTATTAAGTTTGCGCTTGGTAATTCTGTACTTTTACCAGTGACTCATGAGAAAATGTTTTTCTAATCTACAAACTCGAAGGTTTTTGCAAATCCTTCCAAGAAAATCAGTGAATGTGGCAACTCTGCCACTAAGCGAAAGCTACACCAAAACGAATGATGAAAATATTTTCATTTATCGAACAAAAGGACGGCCTTCCATCTGCATTGTAAAGTCTATAAATAGGAACACCATGATGAAAACTGTGCTCATTCGGTGTGAGCTGCGAAAGGGGAAAGATGTATGTACGCAGTAAAAACAATCGTCGGCAAGGTTTGAATTGTTTTAAAAGATTCCCGTCTTGTATCAACATAGACAAACCGTCCTTATCAGGACGAAGGCAAAATGGAAAAAGAATTTAATTAGAAAGTTTCTTTTATTAACTAGTATTAAGTTTGCGCTTGGTAATTCTGTAGGGGAATTATGGTTAAAACCGACACCTTAAGCTTAACACTTTTTCTAAGTTGCCACAAAACCAATAAAATTATAATTTTTATGCAGAATTCTTCTTCAGAAAATTCTTAACAAGACTTAATTTTTTCAGCAGTTCAAAAAATTAATTTCATTAAAAAATATTGGTTGTAAAACTTGGAAAACAAAGTGACTTTTTGTAAGCACTGCGGGTAAAACCGACACCCCATAGGGGTAAGATCGACACCCCCTTTAATTTATTTTCTCTCCACTTTATTAAAATCTTTATCTTTATTAAACATGAGATATATGCTTGATTAATAAAGTGTGAGTATGTATGATGCAAATATGTGCTTTTTATTGCTTCATCATGTAGTGAGGGGAAGAAAGTACGAAAGAGTAGTACTATAAATAAGAGTATTTTATGCTATAGGATTATTTATTGATATGAGTATTTCCAAATAATCCTTGCGCACATCATTGCAACCTCCAGTGTCATTTTATTTCATAAGAGAAGATTTTCAAGCGTTCTACGTTCTGCTAATTGGATTCATTCACTTGTAAGTGACACACACACTTCTTAGTAAAACTATCTTTTTCAGATTTGATTTTTCAGACTCTGATCATCAACGATCTATTGGAGTATACATAATATCATTGTCTCATTGTGATAAAATTCGTCTATGACAAACCAAGAGAACACTATAAATTCGGTTTGATGACCTTTTTGCAGAAATAGCAAAAGCTTCGTTAGAATCAGATAAGCAAAAATTCCAATTTTTGATTTTTAAAGAGACTTACAAGAAATAAACACAATAAAAGTATTTCTGTGTGTTTCTGCTAATACTATAGTGTTCTAATAGGCTAATTGAAGTGTCACAAAGATCCCCAGTATTTTGAAATGAATCGCAACTATACACAACCATCTTAACAGGGTGTCGGTTTTACCCTAACCATAGCGTGTCGGTTTTACCCCAACAGCGCACATTTTTTATAAAAGCAATTAAAAATATTGAATTTTTCAAACTCGTCTTCAATGCACCTAGTTGATCATAGGACAGGCCGATAATAATAGGTACTGAAAAATGGGGTGATTTGAAAAGCTTTCGTTCGGTTAAAACCTTAAAATCTACCAACGAAATTTTACATCCAGACGAGTATGAACGCTGCTGTCGAATGTTTTGTTAATTTTTATGACATTCGGCGCACTAACGTAAATCCAATTTTTCTTCAAATGCTTTAAATAAACGTACTAATAATATTGTATCATTATGAAATGAATAAAAATTTGATTTCTAGGAAAAGTTGTGGGGTGTCGGTTTTACCCACAGTGTCGGTTTTTCCCACAATTCCCCTACTTTTACCAGTGACTCATGAGAAAATGTTTTTCTAATCTACAAACTCGAAGGTTTTTGCAAATCCTTCCAAGAAAATCAGTGAATGTGGCAACTCTGCCACTAAGCGAAAGCTACACCAAAACGAATGATGAAAATATTTTCATTTATCGAACAAAAGGACGGCCTTCCATCTGCATTGTAAAGTCTATAAATAGGAACACCATGATGAAAACTGTGCTCATTCGGTGTGAGCTGCGAAGGGGAAAGATCGTATGGATGTACGCAGTAAAAACAATCGTCGGCAAGGTTTGAATTGTTTTAAAAGATTCCCGTCTTGTATCTACATAGTTATCCACAAACCGTCCTTATTAGGACGAATGCAAAATGGAAAAAGATGGGTTGGTAATGTATATGACATAACAGGGGTGTCGTGACCACACTTCGAAGTTATTTCAAATCTTGCAAAGCATAAATTGACATAATTTCAGTGATTGTTCCTTTATGAATGAAATGACAAATTTTCAGGTCAACGCGGCAATAACTTTGCAATTTATAGAACAATTTTATATTTTTAGTTATCATATATTAACTGTCATCTCTTCCAAACAACTTAACCCTCTGCTGCCAACCACGTGGTTTTGCAGGGTTAAGGAGAATCATTGTAAAATGTCCAATACATGATTTTATGTTGTTACCTCCACTAAAACCACTTCAGAACACTCCCACCTGTCATACATGTACATTGTCTGCATGTTGAAATCATTATATGAAATTATTGACCTGTATTCAACGCGGAGAACTCGGTAATAAAATTGTTTTGCTGAATATACTAACGAACGGGATCCCCAGGAAAATTTCGCTGAGCCCGGTGAATCGAACTTAATGCGCAAAATTTATCCATTTGAAGGAGATACAAGCAGAATTTTAAGAATATGAGCATCGCGGTTATGTCCCGGACATTACCCGCCCCTAGTTTTTCGCTAAGCGTGTTCATTTCTGTATACGGAAAAGATTCCGATGGTTGTTTCGAGCGATTTTAACATTGATATTTCCAAGCAAGAAAATTGTTCATTTCATGAATGAATGTCTCAACGAGCTTAGAATCCAGCGCATCCCCTATCAACGCAGACGCCAACAACAAAGGTTCTTTTCAGAACCACCATAATTATTATAAAGAATAACTTGAAACATTCCCACATATTTCATTGAGTATCATTCGATTTGAATTACAAGTCAAACGAGTAGTCACGACACTCCGGTTATGTCCTAGACATTACCCACCCATCTTTTTTTTTTTCAAATCGGTTCGGATCGGTTAAACCCAACCTCGGGATGGGAGGTTCACATTGTCGTTTCTAGAACCTCATCCTCTCATGAACGTGGTTGCCAGATCGATCAACTTTCCTATAAGATGCACGGTGGTCTTTATGTACATCTCTCAGGCAGTAAACGACGTCGGAAACAAATTGCGGAATATCTTCAAGCAACTGTAGATTCCCTTCCTGCTAATGGGTGACGTCAACTCGCACCACTCAGCGTGAGGCTCATAAAGGTGTTCCGTTCGCGGTAACGCCATCATTGACGCAGTGACGCTAAATGACGGCAGTGTAATCTTTCTCCGGGACCGATCCACAACCACCTTAGACCTAACCATATGGTCTAGCTCCATCGTCGGAGCCTGAGGATGGTCGTGCCTACCCAACAATGCAAACATCTATGTCTCATGGTCGGATCGACGTCGCGATATGCAAAATCATGCATCCTTGGAACGGAGTACCACCAAACCGGGCGGTTCACTGGTGGAACCCAGAAGTAGCGAAGGCAATCAAAAATCGACGAATAGCTCTTCAAGTTCTTAAAAATACCCCTCCCCCCGAACCGTCATCAATGGGATGGATGGGCGGATTTTCGACGACTTAGGAATCAGACTAGGCTGGCCATCTCGAAAGCCAAGGAGGCCAGCTGGGCTCCCTTCCTGGACGGATAAGTTCCGAATCGTCGACAGCGGAACTGTGAAGAATGCCTTAAGTGTCAAAATAAGGCAAAACAGCTTTGCATTAACAATCAACGGTACCACGACAGTTGAATCCTCCGAAATTGCTAAAGAAATCGAAAAACACTTCGCCTTGATCGCAACCCTCAAAACGAAGAGGACCATAGATGCCCCACCCCTACAATATTCACGCCATATGGGAACCAGAATTACAACAAATATTTATCCGGTGTGGAGCTCGCCACTGCGCTAAGTACAGTACAGGGAAATTCTGTCGGACTCGACGATGTCGGCTATCCCCTGTTAAGACATCTACCACCGGTTGCCAAACGAGCGCTACTGGACGGATTCAACAGGATCTGGAGATGCGAGCCTCTAGCGGACAACTGTAGAACCGCGCTCATGATCCCCAGCACGAAGAAATGTGTGGGAACCAGAAGCCCGGATGACTTCTGACCCATCAGTCTCATCCCCTGCATTGGGAAATCAATTAAAAGAATGGTGACTAGAATTCCGTTAACCCTTCTAGAGGAATAGGATCTTCTTTACCGTCGTCAATTCGCAATCCGAAAGTGACTCGGCAGAGGCGTCCACCTAGACTGCCTCGGCGAAATATTAATTGCCATTATAGACACCGCCAAGGCCTACAATTCGATATGGCGCGAAGCAGTGCTCTGTCAGCTGCACCAATGGGGCTACCGCAGGGAACCTTGGCTGCATCATCAAGCAGTACCCCTCAGTGTCCGAAGTTTCAGGAGTGCTGTTGGAGGAAACCATTCAGACCTATTTTGCGAGCAAACGGGGTTCCCCAAGGCACTGGCAGTCGCGCTCTTCCTGGTCAGCATGAACTCCTTCTTCGCAATGCTAATAAAAAAACCTATGGGTGTATGCTTGTAGCTTTATGAAAATTGACACAAAACTTCAAATTGCTATATCTTTCGATTCTACTAATAGATCATTTCGAAATTCACAAAGAAGGTGCTCGGATACTATATTTTCTGTTCATAACGACTCTCTGGGCACACCGTGAAACTCTGATGATCTAAGCTCTACCCATTTCAGATTATTTGGATATCGCGTTCTTTGCAACCATTGGATCACTTTTGCTACTCGCCCTCGCGTCTACCGTCTACGATTCCTGGCTAGCAAAGGATCCCAATCACTATCGGATGCCTTTGAAGGGTACAAGTATGTGGCCATCACCGAGCCGGAAGCTGAAGCTGCTGACTAATCGTGTGCACAATGTTTTCAGAGACTAAGCTGCTGACCGCGTTCTCCCTGAGGCGAAATATCAATCGACTCACATTCAAACTGACTACTGATCCTATCCAGCAGGACCTGCGCTTCCTGGATGCTATCCGTGTATATTTAATGGCCACCATAACACTCGCTCACGTGATTGCAGCACTGGTGATGACTAGCAGCCAGAATCCGGAAGCGCTGGAGAAGGTAAAAAGCAACGAATGAAATTTGGTTGATGGCAGACATAGTTCTTAATCGTTATGCATTTCAGTTCGGCTCGAACATAGGAACACAAATGTTCCCAACACTCGTCCAACTGGAAGTGGACGTGTTCTTGGCCATCAGTGGTCTTCTGCTAACAGTACACTTCATCAGATATACCGAAAGCAAGCGGTTCAGCATCAAACCATTCTGGATGGGAGTAGTGAATCGGTATCTTCGGTCCTTGCCGGTGTATGCCTTGGTAATTTTGTTCACCACCTCGATCTCCGATCACTTTCAGATGAATCCATCAGCGTACAGAATCATACCGGTGGGTAGGACGATATGCCGGGAGAAGTGGTGGATCAATTTACTGTTTATCCACAATTATTATCGACCCGAAGAGCAGGTGTGTACTTTGAACTACATGATTCTTCAGACAACTTCTTATTATGAAACTAAATGAATGCCTAAACTCCACGATTCATTTTGACGTTAGACTGACAGCGGTCATTGTTATTGATTATGTGAAGATTGCAGATAATTCTAATGTATAATAGACCAGCGTAACAATTTAGCACTGGGTGGAAAAAATGCCTATTTTTATTAATCGGGAGGACCGGACATCAACCCAGATAATGACGCCTACAGAATACCAAGCGATGTAAACACGTGGAGCGCGGTCAACAGAGTGGCGACGCAGATTATGACCGCCTTGCAGCGGAAATGGCGTGATGAACAGCGAACGACGGTTTCGGGAGAGTACAATCAACGTCCGGGAACTCTTCGCCGAAGTAGGCTAGATCCACCGCCGGAGACTAGTCGAGTAGTACCGAATGCGACAAACCATCAGTATAGGGTCATCGGGGCACCAGTGAACCGGAAGCCACCCTCCAAATGGAATCGCTAGCTCGGCCACGGCATCCAACTGGTCAACGGAGAAAAGAACGCATGTAGAATATTACACAGACGGGGACAGCAAGGGCAGGAGTCTAGGAGCTTAACGACCCTTCCACCTTCCCCCAGACCTTCTGCGAGATAGGGAGTCTTGCTAGGATATGAAGGGGGGGTTGGATTGGGCAGAGCCGGCGGAAAGCGTGGGTAGTATGGGTAGTATTACCCACTCGAAAATAACCGAGTGGGTAATTACCCACTCGAAATTTTGAACAATTTCGAAAAATTTAGATGAGCAACGCATATATCTCGCACTACACACATTTGAAAACATCAAAGTACCACAATTCCATTTGCATAAACGAACGTGATTTAATGTGAATGTAATGTAAGCGTGTGCATTGGGAAAAGGAAAACAATCCTTACTAATGGACCCCTCACCCTATGCTTTCTACCCACTCGGGCGTAAAGTATTTCGCCGCCCCTGGGATTGGGCTCTTCTAAACCCCTAAAAAGCTATAACTCCGACGAAGCGAGTCTGTGCCACTTCTGCCAAGATCCTAACATTCCAGTACTCTAAGATCATCGCAATAAAGACACCCCAGCCCAACCAGAGTGCCAACCGGCAGATCAGGATCGACGCCAGTAACGTCCTGATTATGACATACTGGCCATGGCGAACGTCAACGGACAGGACACGGATATCGAATTGGACGGCGACTTTTGGCTGACAGGTATGGTGTCCTACTCCCTGAGTAAGGAAGGATGATACCGACTTGAAATGGCAAGTGGGCTAACAGCACGGCTGCCTTCGTCCCAACAAAACCCTGGCAGGTTGTTCAAAACTTCTCAACATTTAGTTGGTGGCACTAGGTTCGGTTGGAACATTCCCGATTTTACGCGACCCGGCCTTGAACACTATGAAGGATAGTCTCAACCCTAGCATGACCTCCCTGCTTCATAGATAATCATGGGATCATAAGAGGTGACTATGTACAACGAGTGGAGATAGTGGCCCGGAGTTGGGACCCAATGAAATGGAGAAAAACAACATACGGTACAGGCGCGGCGAACAAGAACAAGCAGTAACAACAGCCAGAGAGAGCAGAGCGGGATGAGTTACACTCCACAGAAGCCAAAAGTAGTGGCAGCGAAGTGCTTGGCGGAGGAGCTCCACAAGTTTGTGGACGCGAGAAACAATGTCTATAAATTAAGGAGATAGTTCTCAGAATCCGAAAGGCGCTAGTGTCTGCCGTGAAGAAGTATGACACGGCAACGCTGAGGACTGACTGATGCAGCTGAACGAGAATTGGCGTCGGCTAAGGCTGCTGTCTTCTCCCTCCCCGAAGCAAAGGAATCCGTGACTCCAAAGAGGGCAAGAACCTCGCCAGTCGGAGAACCAGCCGGCCCAAGAGGCAAACGCGCGAGAACACTCTTACTGCCGAAGTGCAGCATGCCACTCAACAGGGATATAACTGGAGTACCGTTGTAGGTCGGAGGGAGAAACACAAGAAGCAGCAAACGCGGAAGTAGGAGAGAAAAGTGGAGCAGAAGAAAGGAAAAACTCCAGCTCATCAGAAAGCGCCCAAGAAAGAAGCCATACTCATCAAAGCCAATGACGCGACGACGTATGCAGCGCTCCTCAAGAATGTCAGAGATGATCCAGAGCTAAGGGATTTGGAGGACAACGTGGTAAGAACCAGGCCGTACCCAAAAACATGAGACGCACTTCGAGTTGACGGAGGATCCCACGGTTAATAGCTCGATTATGCAGGAAATTTTGGCCAAATCGCTGGGTGAAGAGGCAGAAGTTAAAGCATTAGGGCCGGATACGGTGATTGTATGCAAGGACCTGGATGAGATCACGACGGAAGACCAGCTGAGAGGTGCACAGCAGCAGCAACCTGAGCGAGGTGCCCACGACGATGACGGTTAAAGAAGGGGCACGGAGGAACTCAGACAGCGATGGTTTCGTGTACCGGTAATGTCTGCTTACAAGGCGCTTGAGGTAGGCAAAGTTCGAGATGCGATTGAGAGCCGCACTACGACTGAATCAACAAACAGAGAAATGTTCTAAGTGGTTGGGTTTTAGGCATTTGGCAGTAGCTTGAAAGGGCCCGGCTAGATCAAGAATGTGCTAGAAATGCGGGTAGACGGGTCATCTTGTGAGAGACTGCACGCAGAGCCGGGGCTTCAAATGCTCTTTCTAGAAGATGGTAATGGAGATAACCCAGGTAAATTTGAATCCCTGTGAAACCGCACTGCAACTGCTGTGGCAGTCCACGACAGAAACGATGTGTGACATGATTTTAATTGGAAAGCCGTATCGGGTCCTGCTGATAACGGTAGCTGAGTGAAGGATAGAAAGGGAACGGCTACGATACCCATTCAAGAAGTGGTAGATTGCTCATACGAAGGCTTCGTGATTGCTAAAATCAACGGCGTCTTTGTGCGTAGCTGTTACGCTCCTCAAAGGTGGACAGTGGAGTAGTTCAGCCTAATGCTGGAGCAGTTACTGAGCAGTTGATCGGCCGAAAGCTGGTAGTCATTGGTGGTGACTTCAATGCCTGGGAGTGGGGCAGTAGAGTACCCAGCATCCTGCAGGAAGTTCTAGCAAAATATGATTGTGCAATGAAGGTTCCGTTAGCACATTTCAGAGAGACGCGATGGAGTCTATCATCGACGTCGCATTCTGTAATCCTTCACTGACGGCAAACATAGACAGGAGAGTATGCGAGCAGTATACCCATGCCGACCATCAGGCGATTTGCTACCATATCAGCTATCGGAACTCTGATGTAGCACGGCGAAGGATGACCGGCGAGCGAAAATGGAAGACGAAAGCCTTCAACATAGTCCTCTCAATTGAGGCACTTCGGCCGGACAGCGGGACCGAGAACGTCAATGCAGCCCATCTAACACGAACGATTGTGATGGCTTGTGACGCCACAATGCCGCGAAAACTGAAGTCACGCAATAGACGGCGTCTAGCTTACTGGTGGAACGATATACTCAGATCGATGCGCGCTGCTTCTGTTAGATCCAGAAGGCGGGCTTCGAGAGCAATGTCGGAGCAGGTACAGCGAAGCACAAGGCAGCGTTTCTGAAAGCTAGGGATACTTTAAAACGGAAGATCAAGCTTAGCAAGTCAGTCGGCCACAAGGAGCTGAGCCGAGAAAAAGACGCCAATCTCGAGTCGTGAAGGCTTCGTCCACGCCAAGCGAAATGTGCCCGAAAAAGCTGAAGATAATCGTTGAGGGTCTCTTCCCGAAACACGATCCATCTACATGGCCAACGACACAGTACGGTAAAGAAGAAGGAGCAAACACGGACGATCGGCAAATGACTAACGATGAGCTCGCAGAAGCATCGAAGCGCCTTAAACCAAAGGAAGCCCCCAGTCCGCAATGAATACCAAACGTTGTGCTGAAAGCTGTGATCTGGTATACCCGGACATGTTTAGGATGGTGCTGCCGAAGTGTCCAAATGAAGGTAACTTCCCCGAAACACGGAAGGTACAGAAGCTGGTGCTGCTGCCAAATTCAGGGAAGCCACCGGACAATCCGGCCTCGTATAAACCTATATGATTGCTGGATACACTCCGAAAACTTCTAGAAAGAATTATTATCAATAGGTCTATGGAATGCTCGGAGGACGAGCGCGAACTGTCTAAGACGCAGTTCAGATTCCGCAAAAGAATATCGACAGTGGAGGCAATTTGGACAGTGCGCAAGAGTTCGGAGAAGGCATCTAAACGGAAGCGAAGACGAGATCGATACTGCGCTATGGTAACGATAGATAGGTAACGATAGGTGGAAAGCCATTGCTACAGCACTGCACAGAATGAGGGTTCCCGACTATCTATGGCAGATCCTGAAGAGCTACTTTCACGGCAGAGTGGTGCTGTACGAGACTAACGAAGGGCAGAAGTCAATGCGAGTGACAGCGGGTTAACCCTGAGGCTCCATTCTTGGTACAACTCTTTGGAATGGGACCTCATGAAGTCCTAACACAGCACCTGCTCAGGAAAGTGAAAATCGTGGGTTTCACGAACGACGTGTCACCAACGGTGATGGGCGAGACACTTGAAAAAGTGGAGGTATCGGTGACGGAGACAATAGATGCGATCGAGAACTGGATGAACGGGATCAAGCTGCAAATAGCTCACCACAAGACGGAGCTGTTGTTGGTCAGCCACTGCAAAGGGACCATTCATAAATTACGTAACGCTTTTAGGGGGGAGGGGGGGTACGACAAGATGTGACAAGTTGTGACATAGGCGGGAGGGGGTGTTAACTAGATCGTTACGTAACATGTTTCCATCGAAGAAAAAAAATTTTTTCTTGGAATTTGTTACGTAACAGGGGAGGGGGGGATGGAAAAATTTGTGACAATTTGTTACATAGGGGGAGGGGGGAGTCAATTTTGGGCAATTTTTGCGTTACGTAATTTATGAATGGTCCCAAAGCGGTTCAGCTGATGCAGATCGTCGGAGGGCACGTGATTGCATTTACGCGTACACTGATAATCGATGACCGGTTGAGCTTCAACAATCACGTCGACTACGCCTACGAAATGCCGGCGAAGGCAACGAACGCAATAGCGAGGACCATGCCAAACATCGGCGGTCCTAAAAGCAGCACGATACGTCTCTTATCTAGTGTATCGCCATCGATACTGCGATGTGGAGTTCCTGCCTAGGATGCGGCGCTGAAAACCAAGCGGAACCACGAAAATCTGCATAGGACGTTTCAGTTAATGGCCGTATGAGTCTCAAGCGCATTCAGAACAATATCGTTGGAGGTAGTAGGCGCTATCGCCGGGATGATCCCCATCTGCATCACCTTGGCAGAGGATATCGAGTGCTAGAACCGGAGAAACACCAGAAACGTGTGGAAGATGATGAAAATAAATTCGATGGCGAGGTGGCAGCAGGAATGGGAAAATACGGAGAAAGAAAAGCATCCCAAACCTGTCGCAGCCATGGTCCGATAGGAACCTCACATGGAAGTATGTCCATCGGTTCGGGCACGCAATGTAACCGTTAGGCCTGGAGTTTGAAAACATCGAGGAGACACCGGAGCATACTCACCTTACCGTTCAGGCTAGAGCCTTGCCTCTTGCTGTATGCAGAAGCTGTATGTACTCGGTCCATTGCTGCTTGTCGCCAGCCTCGCAGTCTTCGAAGGGTCCGTAGGTCGTCTTCTATCTGGTCGATCCACCGTGCTCGCTGTGCGCCCCGTTTTCTTGTTCCTATAGGGTCGCCCTCAAGAATCATCTTCACGTCTGACATTCTTACGAGGTGTCCAGCCCACCACAAACGTTCTATTTTTGCAGTATGCGCGATGGATGGTTCTTCCAGCAGCTGATGCAACTCATGGTTCATTCGCCCACGCCACATTTCGTCTTCCATCTGCACGCTACCATAGATGGTACACAACACCTTTCGTTCGAAAACTTCAAGGGCGCGTTGGTCCTCCACGAGCATAGTCCAGGTCTTGTGGCCGTAGAGGACCACCGGTCTAATCAGCGTCTTGTAGATAAGCAACTTCGCGCGGCGGCGAATTTTGTTCCACCGGAGCGTCCTCCGGAGTCCAAAGTAGGCACGATTTCCTGCCAAGATCCGTCTCTGAATTTCTCTGCTGGTATCATTGTCGGTGGTTACCAGTGAGCCCAAATACACGAATTCGTCGACCATCTCGATTTCGTCACCGTCAATCCGAACTCGGGATGGGAGGTTCACATTGTCATCTCTAGAACCTCTTCCTCTCATGTATTTTGTCTTCGAAACGTTGATGGCAAGTCCAATCCTGCTGGCTTCAGCTTTCAGTCTGATGTACGGTTCCGACATCGCCTCAAAGTTCCGTGCCATTACGCCAATGTCATCGGCGAAGCTAAGAAGCTGGACGTTGAACAGCAGGCACGATAGACCATCACCTTGCCTCAACCCTCTTCGAGATTCAAAGGGATGGAACAACAAAGGGACATCACCCGATCCATCGTCGCTTTGACTAATCGTGTTATCTTAACGGCAAAACCGTACTCGTGCATTATCTGCCATAGCTGATCTCGATCGATTGCGTCATACGCGGATTTGAAATCGATGAACAAATGATATGGTGGCACGTTGTATTCGCGGCACTTCTGCAGAATGAATATTTGGTCCGTGGTGGCGCGGCAACCCATGAATCCCGCTTGGTAGTGCCCCACGAACTCCCTTGCAAATCGTGACAATCGGCGGTAAAGAATTTTGGAGAGGATCTTGTAGGCGGCGCTAAGTAGTGGTATCACGCGGTAGTTGCAGCAATCCAACTTGTCACCCTTTTTGTAGATTGGGCTACCGACACCCTCCGCCGGAAGAATCTCCTTTTCCCAAATTTTGGCGATTACCTAGTGCAGCGCTCTAGCCAGTGTTTCACGACCGTATTTTAATAGCTTGCTGGGTAGTTGATCTACACCGGCAGCTTTGTTGTTTTTCAGCCGACCGATCTCCTCCTTGACTTCTTGGAGATCAGAGATCGTCTTCCGCGCGTGCTCCAAGATCCGTTGCCATACCGCCTTCGTCCTCTGCTGATTCACCGTTGAGATGCTCGTCATAGTACTGCTTCCACCTGTCAATCACCTCACACTCGTTCGTAAAAAGGTTGCCGTCTAAGTCCCTGCACATATCGGCTTACGGAACGTAGCCTTTGCGCGAACTGTTCAGCTTCTCGTAGAACTTCCGTGTGTCGTTTACGCGGTACAGTTGCTCCATCGCTTCGCGATCTCGTTCCTCCTGTTGGCGCTTCTTTCTCCGGAGGAACGCGATTTGCCTGTTCCGTGCTTGTTTGTATCGCTCCATATTCTGTCTCGTTCCGTGCTGCAGCATCCTCGCCCATGCTGCATTCTTCTCCTCCATAAACTGCTTACATTCGTTATCGAACCAGTCGTTTCCTCGATTCGGAATTGCTGTACCTAGTGCCGCTATAGCAGTACTTCCTATGCCGGAACGGATCTCCCTCCAGCTATCTTCAAGAGTAGCTGCGCTCAGCTGTTCTTCCGTGGGTAGTGCTGCTTCCAGCCGCTGTGCGAAGTGTTGGGCAACCCCGGCGTCCCGAAGTTGCGCGATGTTGGGCCTTGGCGTCCGACTAAGACGAGTGTTGTACACCGTCCAGAGTTTTAAGCGCATGCTTACTGCAACTAGGTAATGGTCCGAATCTATATTCGCACTGCGGTAGGTACGAACGTTGGTGATATCAGAGAAGAATCGACCGTCGATTAGAACGTAATCGATTTGGTTTTCGGTGCGTTGGTCAGGTGATCTCCAGGTGGCTTTATGGATATCTCTGCGGGGGAATAAGGTACTTCGGACTACCATGCCACGGGAGGCTGCGAAGTTCACGCATCGTTGGCCCCTTGTCATTCGATACGGTGTGTGAGTTGCTTGGCCCGAATTCCGGTCTAAACATTACCTCCCGTCCTACCTGAGCATTCACATCACCGATGACGATTTTCACGTCCCGTTGCGAATAGCCGTCGTACACCTCATCCAGCTTTGCGTAGAACGCTTCCTTCTCGTCATCGGGTCTCCCATCGTGTGGGCAGTGTGGGTGGGTAGTGATGCTGTAGTTGAAGAAATGGCCTTTGATCCTCAACTTACAGTCCATCCAATCACGCGTTGACGCAGACACCGGAGCATGTGGTCTTCGAATGTCAGAGATTCGAAGCGATACGCAAGAAGACGCTTGAAACGGGAAGACTGGACATCAACCAGGTTAATATCTACAGAATACCAAGCGATGTAAAAACGTGGAACGCGGTCAACAGAGTGGTGACGCAGATCATGACCGCCTTGCAGCGGAAATGGTCTGATGAACAGCGTGTAAACTGCGACAGAGTATGGGTCGTCGGAATACCAGCGAACCGGGCAGCATTCTGCACTGGTAATCGCCGGGCCAACCATGGCACCCTACCGGTTGGCCCAAGAGAACTATAGCGGAAACCAAACAAGAATCAGTAACGGGAGAAGTTCTTTCGCCGGGGAACTTTCCGTCGGTGTAAGCTAGATTTACCTTCGGGGACTAGACTGAGTCGGACGCGACGAGACACCACCAGTCACGGGTCGCCGGGGCACCAGCGAACCGGACGCCCTACTCCACCGAAATCACTGGTTGGCTCGGTTTCGGGAGAATTTCTTTCGTCGGAGAATTCTCTTCCCCGAAGTAATGCCGTAATGTAGTGCCCGGGAGTAATCAGGTTCCGGGCAAGAGTAGTCTTTTTAGCGGATCAGGGTAGCTTCCCAAACCTGTTTCTTGAGTTTTTTTATTTCGATTATAGAGGTTTTAACCTTATGGTCATTCGCCTCTTCGGGTTAGAAAAACTCTTATGAAAAATTTCTAACCCTTTGTGCAGGGTCGGGACTCGAACCCGGGTGCGCTGCGTACAAGGCAATCGATTTACCAACTACGCCACGCCTACCTCGTTTTTTGAGTTAGTTTTTATACATTTTTTCTGCTCAGTGTATTTTTTGACATTTTTTTGCTCTCTAAAACACACACACACATAGAAACACACTGAATTAATTTAAAACCTGATTTTCTTGGAATATTCCCTTCTTTGAAAAGGTCCGATTGCGCCAATAATAGTTTTTTGATCTAAATGATCGTCTTTTTTCCTTCTACATTCCATACACAGTTTTCAACTAGCTGATAAAACACTGACAATATGTCAGTTTCGTGTATTCATTCAGTGTCCCATTATAGAGCGGTGTGTGTTTGATTTTGCTAGTCGCATGTTTACATCAGTTATTTCATGCTTTCTAATAGCCAGTTTTGCAGTTTTTACATCCGCGACACTTATGTACCATGAGTGTAGCTGTCTATGGAACATTTCATAATGATGATAATAAAGGAAAAACCTGTTTTAATCCACCTAGAGGTGCAATTGTGCCTTTCTCATTTCTCCAAACTATGATTTAATAGCTGGTTCGTACAATATAACTTTATGGAAATGTCTTTCATTCTTATTACACTTGGTAAGTATATATAAGAGCACCTTTTTGCATTCATCGCGGTATCGGTTTGAATCGGAGTTTTCTATGTGATCGACCTCCACAACCCGTAACTCCGGTGCTGGAAGTCGGATGGAGATGGAATTTAATATCAGTTTCTGGGGACGCAACACCTTTCATTTGAGACTAAGTTGAGCAAATCTAGCCATTTTCGAGAAACCAATATAACCGTTATTCTGACTTTGGATGCTTCCGGATCCGTCGATGGTGGCCAGTGTGGCCAAAGAGACTTTGAATGACTGTTGGGGACCTAGATCTACAAATTCAACAGTTGTGTTTACATTTTGGAAAAAAATCACCTTTTTACATTCATCGCAGAATTCGTTAGAATCGGGATTTGCTGCGTGATCGTACGTATCACCCTGTAATTCAGAAACCAGAACTCGGATCCACACAAAATTCAACAGCAGCTGATGGACCTTTCATTTAAAATTAAGTTTGTCAAAATCGGTTCAGAAAATTCCGAGAAACCGATTTGGAAAAATCAACAAATATTGTTTTGTAACCATACTCTTCAACTCGTAATTCGGAACAAGATGTCGGTTGAAAATGAAATTCAATAGCAACCTATGGGAATATTATACCTTTCATTTGAATCTTAGTTTGTAAAAATCGGTTCAGCCATCTCCGAGTAACCGATGTGGACATTTTGTTAACAAATCCGCACATACACACACATACATACACACATACACATACACACATACATACATACACACATACATACACACAGATATTTTGCGATCCCGGCGAACTGAGTCGAATGTTATATGAGACTCGGCCCTCCGGGCCCCGGTTAGAAAATCGGTTTTTGAAGCAATTGCATAACCTTTCTATATGAGAAAGACAAAAGAATAATATTTAATTAGCTTAATAAGCATGAGTTCAATGTTATCTTCATATGATTATAATTTGCAAAGGTTGGTGGAATGCGTTTGAACGTGTAGGGAATGGGGGTTTAGTAGAGTGGGTGTGGAGGATGCGTCAGAAATCCTTCATCTTATTTCGGTATACGGGGTGGATGAAGGAAATCTGGGCGTGAGGGTGATCCAAGAAGAGGGGAGTGATGAAGGAGGGAGGTGTAAGGGCAAAGTGGGGAGGGGGGGGAAGGGGCGGCTACGCAATACTCAACTGCATATTTTGCCTTCCATTTGAGACTTGGTTTGAGAAAATCGGTTCAGTCATCACCGATGAACCGATGTGACTTTAATTGTGGAATATGCCCGGAATTCCGGACTTCCGGAATCGTCGATAGTGGACAATATATTCAAAGAATGTTTGATTGGCAATCAGTGATCTAGATCTACGATTAGAAGTAATTTGGTGACCATTTCAATAGTTTTTAGCCTCTGAGGTATTACGATTGTACCGATTTATATGGGAAATTCCAGTGTATCCTTACTAACACCCCTGTAACTCCGGAAGCAAGAGTCAGAACCGAATGAAATTCAGCAGCAGTCAATGGCATTACTGTATCTTTCATTTGAAATTAAGTTCGTAAAAATCGGTAGAGAATTCGTTGTGGAATGGGTGTGATATTAGCTTAGGAACTTGGCGGGTTCCCCGAGGGCGTCATGAACCGTCATAGGTGGCCAATGTGGTCAAAGCTGCTTTGATTGATCATTAGTGATCCAGACCCGCAAACTAGAGTAATGTTACATCAATTTTAATATGTTTTACATCATTTGAACACCATGGTGGTACCAGTTTATATGGGAATTTGCTGTGTGACCGCACTCTTCAACCCGTAACTCCGGAACCGGAAGTCGGATCAACTAAAAATTCAATAGCAGCTTATGGGAGCGTTATACCTTTCATATGAAACTAAGTTTGCGAAAATCGGTTCAGCCATCTCTGAGAAAATTGTGTGAGTTTAAATGACACACACACACATACACACACACATACACACACACATACACACACACATACATACACACACACAGACATTTGCCGATCTCGACGAACTGAATCGAATGGTGTATGATACTCGGCCCTCCGGGCCTCGGTTAAAAAGTCGATTTTTACAGTGATTGTATAGCCTTTCTTTATATGAGAAAGGCAAAAATGACAGTTCAGTGAACTTGTTTACAAGGTCTTAATATTTTTAAAGCGATTCGAATTATGCTTCTCGCACTGGAGTCGAATAAAAAACTTCTAAGCCCATGTAAACAAGCTCTCTGAACTGTCAAAAATTGAGGTTAAACATTTTCATGCACTGTTCTATAGTTCAAATAGTGAGACAAGTGAGGTCTAAATTTAGCATACCGCAGATGGCTTCCAAGCAATTAAATAATCTTCTTGTATGCAATTCAACAACTTGTTACCATAGTTGGACAACTCAGTATGCTGTGCGTTAATGATTTTCGTTTCTTTACCAGTGTCTATTGCATACATGGTACATGGCGGCTGATATCCAACTGTTCATCGTCGGGCTGACGATTCTAATGGTGCTGTGGAAGTAACTCATTTCCTTTCAGAATCGAGAATACTAATTATCTTCTAGCGAATTTCAGATGCAATAGTCTGCTGCGACCAATGATATATTTTCTTCTTGTGGTCGGATTCATTCTACCGATGGTGAACGTGTACTACAACTCAATGGACGCCATCATGCTAATAAATATGAAGTAATCTTCAGCTGTAATTGATGTACATTCTCCAAACTACATGTCTGTATTGTTTCAAGGTCAATAGCATTTCTGCTGTGGTACGATGAATGGTTGACGCGAACCTACCAAGCGACGGAAACGCACTGCCTGTGTTACTTTGGTGGGTTGTTAGTAGGGATCATCTATCACAAAATGCAAAAGGATGACCAGCTACTGGCAAAATCAAAGGTAACTAAAAATCGATCTATGACACAAATCTATCCTTGAAGTTTCTTTTTCGAACCAGCTGTATACAATGCTTCAGTATATCACAGTGCCGATGCTGGTCTTAGTTTGCCTACCGGGTCCACTTTTCCACCTATTCAACTTTAGCAAACCTTCCGTGTGGATGTCCATATACGCCGGAGTTGTTCGACTGATCGCAACTAGCTTTGTGAGCGTTGGATTCTTGCTGCTCATGTTTGCCCAGCCGGGTAGCTTTTTTGGGAAACTTCGGATGTCCAATCTGCTGCAGAATGCATTCTATAGGGTACTCAGTAGGCTGAGCATTGGCTTCTACTTGATCCACTTAATTGTAATGGCAGCGATTGTCGGTACCCATCATGAAGCTATGAGGATATCGGTTGGGCTGGTGGTAAGCTGATTTATATGTGTGTGTATGTGTGGAATCAAGTAATACTACTGATTTGGTATTCTATTCGTTGTAGATCATCGTGTATTGTTCAACTGTGTTAATCACCTTACCTCTAGCGCTAATGGCATACATTTTGGTGGAAAAACCTTTCGATATTATATTTAAACATCTGTTGGGCGGTGGAACGAGAGAGGAAGAGAAAAATGATGCGATAATCTCACGAACTATATGCAGCAATCACACTGACATTCCCAAACAGTTAAACATCATTCCCGAGCATTCTCTTGAGATACGAAATAAGCTTAAAGAGTAAAGGATGGACTGTCATCAACCAATATCGCAATAAAATACCTACTATTGGTGATGGGACTAAATGCTCCCCTTTCGCCAGTGTTTCCGAATAATTCGAGATGCGTGCCATTCGGAGCCATTATTTTTCGAAGGTGTCGTCTCATCAGTATTGCTGTACCTGGAGACTCGTAGATAGCTTAGTAATTGAAGATGGATATGTAAGCTTCTACGGTACTTTGAAGTAGATGGCGATACAATAAAATGTCAAAGAAAGTGTAACAATACTTCCCCTCAGTCAGGTAGCAATTTTCAGATTTTTTTTAATTGTTTATAAAGGAGTTGGATCGCAGCAACCATTGACGACGAAGCAAATTTTTACTCTTCTGTTATATTTCTTCGAAAGTATTTTGTATTTTCGAAATTGGAAATATGAACCTAAAAACGCACATCAATACAAAATATACTGAATTTGGGGACAAGCAAAACAGGCAGCAGAGCTAAATGTCGCGCCGATAGCTTTCGATACATTTACGATGGCTATAGTTAGGTACCAAGCTTTTGCTGGCGGAAAGGATAAGAAAAGACGAATTTAAAAGCAAGCACTGACTAAACATGTGGGTTAAATATTGGAAAATCTGGAGATGGGAGTGCACAAGCATTTTACGGGAAGATATGAAGACACATCTCAGAATTTTCGGTCCGCGAACCATCAAATCAGCAGAGTGAGCTGTATCGGAGATAGATCACAGTGTAAGCGTAGGAAGATACAAGGCCTTGCATTTTTAGGGATACCAAGTAATATTTAATAAAGCCAGTCCAGTGGATACCTCTGCACAGGGTTGCAGTTTTCAAATCTCTTTAAAATCCGAAACAGCCCTGTTGGTTCATGCAAAATATTTGTTCCCACTGCGTGAGAAGTTTTATTCTCACGCGAGGATTAGTGCTACCGGTTGTAGAGTGCACAACAAAGATTAAAAAACCTGTTTTAATCCACCTAGCGGTGCAATTGTGCCTTTCTCATTTCTCTAAACTATGGCACGGAGGCTTTTTATGTTCAACATAATTGTGGAAATGTCCATTACATTCTTAGAACACTTTGCACTTATACACAATGGCATGCCAGCCACGAACTTGATGAGCTACGTTACGACGGTGAAACACTTGAAACAAAAAAATATCATACTCCATTAGCCTAATCAGCATTAGATCAATGTTATCTGCTTACTAACTCATTTTGTCATGCGGGGGTGGGTATGTGAGGAGGGCGAAAGTCCCATGAACGAACGACTCCCCAGCTTAAATTGGTATGCTTTGTGATATAGTGGTGGTTTAAAGATGATGGGGTTGAAAGGGAGGGGTATGAGGGCTGGATGGGGTGGTGGTCTGAGGGGTGATTTAAAGAGATTTTTAAAGGAGGGGAGTGAACAGTAGAGGGGGGGGGTGTAACCCCTCTCCGTAAACCATCAACTACGCCCCTGTTAAAATCCAGAAACCATATGCGAGTCGAAAAAAAAGGCCGGGATTAGGTTGACGTTTTTCAGAGTGATTGCATAACCTTTCTATATGAGAAAGGCAAAAATGTGCCAAAATCCAAAAAAGTGAACCGTCGTCAAATTTTTTTTCCAGTTTGCAACAAATCTCGACGTTTCATGCACCTTGAACACATTTAGCATCAAAAATAAAAATTCTATTTTTAATTTTTCCTATAGTTTATATGAGAAATTTCTGTGTGGCCGCACTCTGAAACCCGTAATTCCGGAACCAGAATTCCGATTGATCCAAAATTCAATAGCAGCCGATGGGAAGGTTGCACCTTTCATTTGAGACTAAGTTTGGGCAAATCGGTCCAGCCATCTCTGAGAAAAATGAGTGACATTATTTGACACATACGCACATACATACACACACATGTACACACATACACACACATACACACACACACATACGCACACACATACAGACTTTTTCCGATCTCGACGAACTGAATCGAATGGGATATGACACTCGGTCGTCCGGGCCGGGATTAGGTTGACGTTTTTCAGAGTGATTGCATAACCTTTCTATATGAGAAAGGCAAAAAATAAAAATTCGTTGAAGCATACTAATAATATTGGAATATTTTATTTTACATCATCACAAATATACATTACATTTCGAATCGTACATCTTAACATCCATCAAATCGGTCAAAAACAGTAACGCTTCTGATAATAAGTACTGAATTACGTTGCAGTAGTTCGCTAGTGGTTGTTAATTCTACCGTTTGATTTGTTTCATTCTAACCTGAATTTGTTCAACTTGAACGTGTTTGTTTGGTTAAATTTACCATGCTGTTTGGTTGCCACCGAGAATGACAGGAAAGCACAATTAATATCTTTGTTGTTTCAAACGAAATATTAGTTGAAACTGTCAATAATGAAACAATTTTTTTTGTAATTTTAAACAACAGTACTGATTGACAGAGCCGTAGCAATCCTGTTTTGCGTGAGAGGGCAATTTTTTCGATTAATCTTAACGTATATTAAAAGCAAGGGACTGGAAGGAAAGTTATTTTTATTATTTAGAGCCAAGACGATTCTGACTCCTGCGGTAGAACACAAAGGGTTACGTTGTCAGCAAACTCTAAGCTTGCTCATATGACTTTTTCCGCGCTGTTCTAAACTTTCTTCCTTCATCGTCTCGCTCGTTACTAGATAAAAACAAAGAAGACCCACCCGTTTTTCGGCAGCTACTACGTGTTTTGGTCTTTAATGTGGATGAAGCGGTTGCGCAATGTCGCGACACGGATCCAATGTTGCGCCCCAGGATCTCGAAGCTGCAGTATTCTTTTAAGTTGACCTGTGATTTTCAGGTCATGAATGATAAAGGGCTCCCAATTCACCTGGAATTTGTGCAGAACCTGGAAGTATTCTGTGCTGCAGTGGCAACCGTAAGATGTTTACGACACCGATTTACACCTAGAGGCGACCCGTCTCAACATCACCGAGAAAATCAAATATCTCCAAGGTAGCGGAGATTGGAGAGTCGGATCTCGAAAAACTCTGCCGCTATCATTGCACCTACTAAGCTTCGCATACTGGGAGCTCGCCAGCTGACGAAAAAACACGACACACTAATACAGTAACGGAGCGTCTTATCAAAATGGCTAAGGCGTTACACTTCTATTACCAAATCAGCCACAAGAATCCTAATTTCAGCGAAGGTCTACCGGATATCAGCGTTATAACTTTTGAACCAGTATTTGGGAGATCCCCGTACAACATCGCGAAGGGCAACAGCGGCTTAGGCACGAGGAGAAATGAGCAGGCGAAGAAATCGACGAGATGTCAGCTGTCTCCGTCGAAACCAATGATGTACGCGAGGATTCGCAGTATCTCTGAAATTGAGAGTTACGCGACCCCCGTTTATCGCCGGATTTCATCACCCGTGGTGCCACAATTCTCGTCCCCAAGGACACACCAATTACCTGTCTAACAAGTCTGCACAAGATCATGAGCACCTTCATCACTACATACGTAAGGGCCCACTATGAGAAGAGTAGCATCCTGACAGAGGAGCAGAAGGGATATAAGAAAAACACAAAAGATCAAGCCATAAACGATGCAGTCATTGTTGGAGAAGTAGTGTGTAATCAACGGAACCTTAGTATGGCCTATATCGATTACAAGAAGACATACAACTCCATACCGAACTCGCTCCTCATCAAGGTATTAAAGAAGTATAAAGTTGATCCTGTAGTCTAAGGTTCCTGCGGCAGATAATGGAGAGAGTAACGACAAAACTGCTCAGCTCAGAAGTGGAAAAGACGTGTTACGGTCTAGAATGCTTCGCATCTTGAGGGGAACCTTCTTAGACGATTCTTTTATCCCGCTCAGTAGGACCCCTCAATGACTATCACCGCCAAGGATAGGAAGAATCGCATCGTTTTACGCTCACTGTAGGCTCATGCGCACTCACCTACCTCCGATGCTTTATTCTGTTTTTCTTGTTTATGAGTGTGCATCTGTTGAGCGCCCGATCGACCAAAGCCAAGTGAATATGGTATCTCATATGTTCGTATTTTTTCTCTCTTGCGCTCACCTTGGATCGCTGCGATTTGGATTCTTTCCGATACTTGTTCGGAATTGTATTCGAACAATGATGAGCGGATCCGTTCGGCAATGCGATTCTTCCTCAAAAATTTGGATCGCGATCTATGTTCGCCTAAATCGAAAATCGATTCAATTCCCACCACATGCGAGCGGGAGCGGTGCTTGCGATTGTTTGCATTGACGCTGCCATGGTGTTTTGTATCGATGGAGTGGTGTAGTGTCAGTCGAGTGCATGTGCGTGTTTGTAATTTGCTAAGCGAGCAGATTGTCCCTTTGTATATCGTTAATATTCCACATAGGTATAAGGGCATGTTCAGGAGCGTTTTATTTTATATAGGAGTTTCAAAGTAGAACTGGAACTAAAACATTGACATCCCCCGCAGAGCGTTTTGTTTTATTATTTCGAACAGTTTTGTTTCAAAATTTAAAACTGTTATACGACGCCGTTCTATTTGTTGCTGATTTTAAAACACGTTTAGAACTGTGTTTTAAATACATGCAAAGTTTCCAGCACAGACACTTAGAACCGATAGACTGGGGAAAAATAAATTTGAATGCAGTAACGCTGAAGGCATGGCGAGACATGAATTTTAAACTGAATAGAACGCCCGCTAAAACTGCTGCTGGGGACAGAAAGTTCCAGTTTTAAAATTTTCAGTTTTATATTATAGAACTGTCAAAATTATAAATCAAAAACTGAAACACTCCTGAACATGCTCTAAATGAATAGCGGACTTTACGCGTTCAATATTTTTGATGCACATCGTCAACCCAACTTTGTTATACCACAATGGATTATTGATCGCTTAAGAGCCGCTAATCATTAACAGACTTTGGAGTTTTTGTTTTCAAGACAGTTTGATGTTTGTCATAATTTGTAGTATGATAGTACAGTAAGTTGACTTTGTGGCCAAGCCGGTGTGCGTGGAATCGGTTTCTTTCACTAGACTGTTCACAGTGATGTCATGTGGATCTAATTCGGAATGATGAGTGGTTAAGAATGGATCTGGAACGTGATGTTCCGGGTACGACAATTTATCCATCTGTTCTAAAGATTATTTTCCTGATGTTTTGATTGCTTATCCTTTTTGTGGTGGTTTTTGTTTTTCCTGCTGTCAATCATCATATAGTGAAGAATGTTTGATTCAACAACTTGTTTGTGTTCCATATTAGCGGTCCTTACACGTTCAGTTGTTTTGTCAATACTGGAGCGTATTGACAAGGTTATTCAACGTGTAATGGAATGAAGGAAGTATTGACGATATGTGTTTTTATGTTTCTTGGAGGCTGTTCAGTGATAGTACAGTAAGATTCCGTTTTTGGCACGTTCCGATTTTTGCATGGTCCCTTTTCGGTACACTCAGATTTTGGCAACAAATGGGATCCGTTTTTGGCAACATTATTGTTGTATAGGTCTTTTAAAAATGTGCAATAGATATTTTTTGTATCAACTGACATCACATTTGACTTTATTTCCAAACATGGGAGTCATATTAACCCTCAAAGGCGCAAATATTTTTTTTTTAAATTTTGTGAAAATTGTTTCATAGTTTCAATACATTACTGTGATAATTTTGAGATGTTTTGCGTAATGTTGTTTTAAAACAGTGTTATGCATTGAAGTGTTAACTATATTTTATGCTATACGTGTTAAATTTATTGCGGCGATGAAATTTCGGTTCGATACTAATTAACACAGTATAAACTATATAAATTGCTCTCTTGCTTTTTATTTGATTAATTCTTTATTTCTTTTGGCGCAAAACGCGTGAGGGGGCAAAGCCTCCTTTTGCCCCTTAGGTTGCTACGGCTCTGACTGATTGAATCACACCTGAATATTGTTTGTCACCATATCAAACAGGAAAATAATTGTTTAAGGGACCACTTCAATGGAAAATAATGTGTTGAAAGTGAAAATATTCTAGGAACATTGTTGGTTACTTTGATTGCTTTGACAAGACATGCCAAACAAAAATCTAGCGTTTCATTTGAAAAAGTCGTTTTTCACGAATGTTTACAATATGCTCAACAACAAACTCGGTATGCAAAAATAAGATTATATCCTATAATTTGAGTACTGCGTAACTGGAACTTGTCCAAGCATCATGTGGCTCATTTATTATGATAGTGCCATTAGTTTTATATTAGATTTTTAGGATTTATACAAGGCAAGCATAGATGGTTCGACAGGTACACGAAAAGAAACAGTAGAACTTTGCCCTTCTGGATGATACAATCTTTATTTTATAACTGCTCGGAAAATTGGAATCAGTATATATTGACTCGATTGGTACGCACCCCATGTTATTCGAGGATTTGTGCCCAGCCACGTCCCCTTATAGCATTCCTAATGAGAAGGGAAAGGAAGGCAAAAGGAAGGGGAATGGAAAATGACAACACAATACAATCAACACAAAACAGTAAACAGCCTGAATTCTTCATTCCCGGAGGAATAATTAACCCTACTGATAAAGCCTATAGCTTTTTGCCACGCTGGGTTAGCAACAATAATATATCCTTGCTAGCTCACTGTACAAAAGTTCGTCTATGTACATAGAACCAAAAATCCGATTACGCAATTGCATTACTGTAGAGCAATTACATATCAAATGATATGAAGTTCCGTAATCGAATTCACAAATATCACACAAATAATACTCAGCACGCTGAGAACGAAAAACATGTGATAATTGAGTTTACAGTGTTCAGTCAGTGCTTTGACTAGAATATTGCAACCGACAGCAAAGTTTCTTTTGAAGAAGAGAAAATATTTTAAAAATAAAAGATCTGGTGATTTTAGTCCGTCGAT
The DNA here is from genome assembly GCF_030247195.1 of Topomyia yanbarensis. Classification (NCBI taxonomy): domain Eukaryota; kingdom Metazoa; phylum Arthropoda; class Insecta; order Diptera; family Culicidae; genus Topomyia; species Topomyia yanbarensis. Next base: position 43,679 of record NW_026683308.1, on the reverse strand, counting down.
AAGGATTTTTTGTACAATTTGTTATCGAGTAAACAGTAAAAAATATTCGTATGAAACACCCATTGCTGTAGAGAGGAGGTAAGTTTTGCACAGCCTCTGTTGTATTCAAACTATCATTTAGCTACTCAATTTTTATAATTTTTTTTCACCGTCATATATCCGCTAATTCAAAAAAATTGTAACATTTATTTATTGCTATAAAAGATATTTGACAAACTATAATAACGACCCTAATCAAACTGGCAATCTAGTTGAAAATTGGCTTATGATCAGATGTGTTTTCATTCTCTATTTGATTGTCCATTCTATGACAACCACTGGCAGTTGTCTTTGTTTAATTTGAAAACAGATTTCTCATCCTGATCCTATCTGATCCCGCAGAACTTTTCTTTTTTGTGCTGAAAATAGTCCCGTAAAATTTCCAGCAAAAGCCTACCTCGTACTTCTTTCGTAAATCTTTCGTGGTACCCCTTCTTACACCGATGAAATTTTATACCGGCTCTCACTTGAATGTGTAAGTTGCCCGTATAGCCGCTGTAAGCATTCGACTCGCAGTCTGGATTTTCTCGTTTGTCGCCATTGGTCATTCAAAGTCGATCCAGCCATTCCACAGATGCCCTTTTATGATTCCTAACACTTTGTGACTGTAGTAGACCGCCTCGTGAACCTGATACCTTGCTGTGTTTAGTTTAGCTCTGATTAGTAGCTCATATATTCGTTCGTCGAGCTTTTCAACATATTCTTTTGCAGTATCCTGATTCAACAGTCACTGTTTAACCAAGCACGTAAACAGTTCTCTCCCAGCACATCATGGTCAGAATCGACGATGTTTGGAAGATACTAACATCGACGACATCAACGAAATAACCATTTGTCAAAATCTGGTTGTTTTGATAAATCGTTTCACCATTCAGATGTCTACAGGTGTGTTTCCGAATATTTTGTTGTACTAAGTATTACACATTACACATAGCCATTTCTCTGGCTACTGCGATATTAACGTTTATGCTGTCGTTGATGGTTCTGGGGAGACTCTCATCTTCAATAACTAGGCGAAAAAATTCTTCCCTACCGACCATTGCATTTGCCACCACGCTGATCAGCTTCACGCCATGTTTTATGTACTCTTCGTACGTCATGTTTTACACGTTTGTTAAGCTCCCTTTCATATCATCGGGTTTGTCGTTCGTTGGCGCGTATACGTTGATAGTCGAACAACTTGCTTTTTCTCTTCAATAAGTAACTCAACTCATCATCACACTCTTACCGAAGACTGCAATATATTTTTCACAAACCATCGCCGGATGCGATCATTAATCCCTTACCACGGTTGCAATCAGTTATTAGACTGAATGTAAAAAAAATATTCTTTGTTGGATAGTATTTCAAATTTAGGCACTCCATAAAAACGATTGGCTACATTGCAAATGTTCTTTAGAGACAAATGATGTCTGCCTCATGCATGAGTTTCGATTATATACTACTTACGGTTCCATAAATTTGATATAATATAATAATAATAATAATAATAATAATAATAATAATAATAATAATAATAATAATAATAATAATAATAATAATAATAATAATAATAATAATAATAATAATAATAATAATAATAATAATAATAATAATAATAATAATAATAATAATAATAATAATAATAATAATAATAATAATAATAATAATAATAATAATAATAATAATAATAATAATAATAATAATAATGTTGTTGTTGTTGTTGTTGTTTATTAATGACACTTTACACCAGAAGGGTGCATTCGTGTCGGAAAGTTAGTTTCAATTTCGCTTTCACAAACATTAATTTACAATACAGATTTTTCAATTTTTTTTATACAGATTTGTTTCCTTGAGGAAGTTTAGCAAATTCTCTTCGTTGTCTCTGTTGTTGCATAAAGTCATTCGTAGACTCGACGATTCAATATCGTTCTTCTTCCTGGCTTCGTCGTACCTCTTACAGTGGAGGATCACATGACGGACGTCAGTAGTTACCCCGCAGCTGTCACAAACCGGTGGGGCTTCTTTTTTCAGCAGGAATTCGTGCGTCAATCGGGTATGCCCTATTCGCAAGCACGTTAGCACTCGTTGGTCGGCCGAATTCTCGCGGTCAGCCCACTTTGTTGTGTTGAATTTTACTTCGCGCAGTTTCACCTCGGTGGACGCTGACCACCGCTGGTACCATCGATTTCGGATAGTTGTTTTGATTTGAATAACGGCATCTGCTCCGGGAACGGATATTTCCAATGGGGGAACGCCCCTGGCTTCTCCTGCAAGTCGGTCTGCCTCTTCGTTACCGCGGATGCCAGTGTGACCTGGAATCCAGCACAGATTGATTGGACGGTTCCGAAGCATGTTTTCAATCTGTTGGATCCACGGGTGCTGGGATGTGCCGGCTTCGATTGCTGATAAACAGCTAGCCGAATCTGACATGATCAGCAAATCGCTAGACGTGTGGTATGCTGTTAGCGCTGTTTTTATTGCAAATGCCTCGGCTGAGAAGACGCTGCATTGCTGTGGAAGACCTAGCGACTGTTGATAGTGTTCTCCGAAAACTCCCGCGCCGACAGCGATATCGTCTTTCGACCCATCTGTGTAAACGACTGTTGAGCGGCTGAAACGTTCTGTCAGTAGCTCCTGAACGACTGGACGGACAGTATCCGAAGGATCTCCGGCTTTTACGCGTTTCTTGATGTCCCACACGATCTGGGGTTTGGCTTCGTACCACTTCCGAGTAGTTAACCGCGTGCGGGAGCAGATATTTGGAAGAGGCGTTCCGACCATCTCCATCAAACGACTGGAAGCTCGATGTACCAAGGGAAGAGCAGCATTATCCCTACTATTCTCTAACATACGGATAGCCAATCGTGCGATGGTTTGGAGGACAAGCAGATCGAACGGCAAAGTACCTGCTTCAGCCATAATGGCTAGAATTGGACTCGTGACGTATGCACCAGATGAAAACCTTACCATCCTGTTGTATGTAGGTGCGAGCGTTTGGACGACGGCATCTCCTCCTCTGCTTACGAGCCCCATGCCGTATAGTAACCGAGAGGTGACAATTACTGACCCGATTTGAAGTAAAGAAGCGCGTTGACCACGGGGTAGCTTGGCGCCGATCATCTTCAAGATACGCAGCCTGGATTCGCACGTCTTCTTCGTCATTTTGCAATGCGCTTTAAAGTTGAGCGATCGGTCGAGAGTAACACCGAGGGTTCTCAGCAGCGTTTGTGTCGGAACGGCTACACCATCTACCTTTATCGCCTGCATGGGTTCACGGCGTACGTTAGGGCTGCAATAGAAGATGCTGGATTTCGTTGCAGATATCGTAAATCCAACACTTCTCGACCATTTATCGACGGCTTTCACTGCGGCCTGAAGTTTTCGGTGGAGCGACTGGTCTTTCTTCCCCCATACAAGGAGCAGGATATCGTCGGCGTACAGCAACACTTGTACGGAATTCGGAACGACACGGAAGATGGGTTGGATAGCCACGAGAAATAGTGTAACAGAGAGCACTGAGCCCTGTGGTACACCGTTTTCCAGCGGATGCGCTGGCGACAAATGCCCCTCTACGTTGACCTGGAACGTTCTCTCTGCCAGAAAGCTGTTGACAATGTTTACCATCCTTCCGCGTATTTGCCATTTCTGCAATGTTCGTAGGATGCCATATCTCCAGGTGGTGTCGTATGCCTTAGCCAAGTCTAGCGACGCTATCAGACAGTGCTCGTCACGGTCGGGTAATGACCTCTCCAACTCCGCAAAGTATGTGTCAGTACCCCGACCAGATCTGAAGGCATGTTGTCGTTTGTCGAGACGCCCGTTCGACTCTAGTTCGGTGGTTAACCGTCGGTTGACAATTCGCTCGAACACCTTCGCCATACAACTAGTTAACGTGATTGGACGGAATGCAGCTGGACCCGCGTCATCCGAGCTTGGCTTTGGAATTGGTACGATGATTCCGGTTCGCCAACAGGGTGGGAATACGCCACTGCGCCATATTCTGTTGAAAAGTTCCAACATGGCAGTTTTCACAGACAATGGCAGTCGCTGAAGCATTGGATAGCCGATGCAGTCCGGTCCTGAAGAGCCACTTCTTCCTCTGTCGAGTGCCAACAGCAATTCATTCAGGGTGAAGTCCGAATTGTAGATATCATCGCTATCTGGCGAGAAGTTTATGCGGTTTCGTTCTGCCTTTTCTTTCTCCCTCTGGAACAACGACGAATAGCTGGAGGTTGCGGATCTTTCGCTGTAGTGTTGCGCCAGTTCTTCAGCTATTTCTTCTGGCTTATCCGTGTAACCATTGGACCGCTTGATGACAGTTGGGCGGTGTTGGCGTTTCCCTCTCAACGTGTTCACTGTCTGCCACATCTCCGACGTAGTTGAACTTGGAGATATCTTCGCGACGAAGTCTTCCCATGATTTTTTCTTGGCGTCATGGATAGACTTTCTTGCTGCTGCCCGTGATTCCAGGAAGCTTTTCAGTGCATCCACTTTTCGTGGGTCCTCTGCTGGTATACGCTTCAGTGCTCTAAGTGCTTTTCTCCGATTTTTGATAGCTGCTTTCACCTCCGGACACCACCACGGAACCGCTTTGGGACCGACTCTGCCGGTAGTGCGAGGTATCGCGGTGTTTGCTGCTCTAATCAACCGGTCAACGAAACAGTCGATTGATATTTCGACGCCCGGTCGAATAGCGTTGGCGGTCAATCGCTCGTAGGTTGTCCAATCTGCCTGGTCGTAAATCCATTTCTGTCTTTTCGTTGGGATAGTCGACAGTCCGGGAATGGAAACGAGAATGGGAAAGTGATCACTGCTGTGGCGACGAATAGCTGGAGGTTGCGGATCTTTCGCTGTAGTGTTGCGCCAGTTCTTCAGCTATTTCTTCTGGCTTATCCGTGTAACCATTGGACCGCTTGATGACAGTTGGGCGGTGTTGGCGTTTCCCTCTCAACGTGTTCACTGTCTGCCACATCTCCGACGTAGTTGAACTTGGAGATATCTTCGCGACGAAGTCTTCCCATGATTTTTTCTTGGCGTCATGGATAGACTTTCTTGCTGCTGCCCGTGATTCCAGGAAGCTTTTCAGTGCATCCACTTTTCGTGGGTCCTCTGCTGGTATACGCTTCAGTGCTCTAAGTGCTTTTCTCCGATTTTTGATAGCTGCTTTCACCTCCGGACACCACCACGGAACCGCTTTGGGACCGACTCTGCCGGTAGTGCGAGGTATCGCGGTGTTTGCTGCTCTAATCAACCGGTCAACGAAACAGTCGATTGATATTTCGACGCCCGGTCGAATAGCGTTGGCGGTCAATCGCTCGTAGGTTGTCCAATCTGCCTGGTCGTAAATCCATTTCTGTCTTTTCGTTGGGATAGTCGACAGTCCGGGAATGGAAACGAGAATGGGAAAGTGATCACTGCTGTGGGTGTCCGGAAGTGTTCGCCAAACAAATTTCGAAGCCACCGATTCTGAGCAGATCGAGAGGTCAATGGCCGAAGTGATACCGGTAGCTGGGTCAATCCGAGTGTGCGAGCCGTCGTTGAGGATGAGTAATCGTTCCGATAGCGTTTTTTCGGCGATGAAGTGGCCTAGTGCGGTAGATTTCGTAGAACCCCAGCAAATATGGTGCGCGTTGAAGTCGCCTAGTATCAGCACTGGACGTGGAAGCTTTTCGAGGAAGTCACCCAGCTGTTCTTGGCACTGTTGAGTATTGGGAGGGACGTAGATCGACACCACCGTCATTTGCTGTGGCAGTTGGATCCGAACTGCGATAGCTTGTATACTATCGTCGATATCAATTCGTTCGAATGGAACACCATCCCGAATGGCAAGACCTACTCCTTGTTGCCAGTATCGACAACTCCCAGTTTTCAGCAAAAGAGTGTAGTTGTTGCCGATGAAATCTGCTGCGACTACTCGGTTGTCAACTTTTGTTTCCTGAAGCGCTATCAGGCTCGGTCCGTACTCGCATATCAGCTGTTTAAGCTCGCTGATGTTGGTTCGCAGGCCCCGAATGTTCCATTGAAGGGCGAAGCATCTGCTGTCTCGATTGGCGAAAGTCGCTGACGAAGACGATGTTGATGGCGAAGGTGATTGCCTGCGGGTTCTCGCCGGTGTGCTTCGTTGGTACCGGGACGTGGTTGCGCTGATTTCAACCGGGATATCGGTGCTCTGATGCTTCTGCTGTTGTTGCGGTGTATCTTCGCCGGCGGAAAGCCAGGAGGAGAATTGCGAGGACTGTATATCTGGGAAGTAGGGACAGTCCTCTTCCCCCCGGTCGATCCCTTCATGATGAAGTGGGGAAGCTACTTTCTTCTCTTCTTCCCCAAACCGGTTACTCGTTCGATGCGTGCTGGTCATATCTGTAACGGGATAAACCGCAACAGAATCCGTTCGTGAACGAGGTGGAATAGGACTGACCTGTGGGACGTCTAGCCCCACAGTGCCAGCCGCTGTCGAAACTACTACACGATTACTTCCAGAATTGCCGACAGCGACCGGCACTGGGGAAAGACTTTGTGTAGTTTTCGTTGTCTGCTTCGACGCTACTGTTGTGGTGACAGCTGTTCCATCTCGAAACGGATATCTCGATGGACCTTCTCCGGGCGACAGCGAGTGGTGATGTGGAAGGAGCGTGTCGTCGATGTTGTCAGTCAAACCTGGAAGAACATCAGAACAAGCAGTACCTGCAAGGGGATTGACAATTTCGGAACTGACCTGAGGAAGGTCCAGCCCCACAGTGCCAACCGCTGTCGTACAAACTACACTATTATGCTCACGAACACCGACTGCGGTCGGCACTGGGGATAGACTTTGTGTAGTTCTGCTGATCTCCTTCTGTTCGTCGATCGTGGGTTTTTGGTCTGCTGGTTTACAAGCTGTAGTGGTGAAATCGGTGTTCCTATCGGCCACAGAGGTGAATTCACTATCAACGGGTTGGGGTATGACGGCCCGGATAGTTCCTTCATCCTGCTGTGCTTGCGTTGGAAGGAGTACTACACTTTCCTCTCTTCCAAACCGATCTATCTCGTGGTCAGTATTCGTGCGTGGGTTGTCGTTGGTATCCAAACGTTGTTGAAAATGAAAATTATCGAAGAGGCTGGCTAGGAGGCTTCTCGGTAATCTCAATTTCATCGTCTGAATAATCCATGGTTTCGTTGGTGGTAGTGGTAGCGGTTCTTTTTGGTGGTGGGCTCAAGTTATCCGGTGGGATTGTCGTGGGTTTGCTGAACGGGGTGTGTTGTTTCTGTGGTCTTCCTCGCTTCGAGTCCGTGTTAGTCGCTGGTGAGTTGTTCCTTGATCTTGTTATTGGCCCGGCTGTCTGGTTCGTTGGTTTTTGTTCTTTACTTTGCTGTGGTTTTTCTTGACTAGCGGACTGTTGTTTCATCTGGTGTATGTACGCTATCATTTGTTCAATTTTTTCATCCTTTCTTTTGGCCTCCGCCAGAAGTTTTGCGATCTGCTCATCCTTCCTCTTCATTGTCAGCTCCAGCTCTTTTAGTTTATTAAGAATTTCGCTCGGTTGCGCTGCGGCTTGGGCGTAACTTCCAAGATTTTGCTGTTCAGCTCGTTTGCGCGCTTCCGGGAATGTCAAATTGTCGCGGATTTTTATTTTTATGACCTCTGCTTCCTTTTTGTAATTTGGACATTGGCGGCTTGTTGGTTGGTGATCACCTTTACAATTTAGGCAGAACTGAGCTGCTCGACATTTTTCTTCACCTTGATGTTCTCCAGAGCAATTAGGACAACGTTGCGGGCCAGGACAGCGAACACGAGTATGGCCGTATTTGAAGCAACCATAACAAAGCATCGGGTTTGGGAAGTACGGGCGGGTAGGGACGCGAAGCAAACCGATCTTCATGTATTCCGGGTATGTGGTCTTGCAGAAGGTCAAGATAAGCGCTGGCGTATTCACTCTTTTCTCCTCTTCCTTTCGTGTAATTCGCTGTACACGAATCACACCCTGGCTTATAATTTCTTGCAAAACCTCCTTTTCTTCAAGGTGAATCAGATCGTAGCAGGAAATTACGCATCTGCTTACGTTCAGATTCGGATGCAATTCAACCACAACATCAGTACCGTCAATAAGCTTGGTCATCTTCATTAATTTGGTAACTTGGACTGGGTTCCGAACTCGAAGGGTATACCGTGTCCCTTGAGCTTCGGTATTCGCACCTTCAATTGGGCCTCCAGCGACAACCTCCACCGATTTACCAATGACGAACGGGTTTCTTGGCAAAGGTACACCGTCTTTGCCTGTCAGCTGCAGGAACGTCAATTCGCCGAATTTGTTCGTCGGATCCATGTATACCGGCAATCTTCTTTGACTTGACCCTCCCGGATCACCGCTACTAGCGGCCGCCATCTTGGATTACGCCACCAGACGTTGGAAACTGCTATGTGGCACGGTCACCCGATACCAACCCCAAATGGACAAAAAAGGTGAAGAAAAGGAAAGATCTTACCCTATTTGCCCCTTCAACGTCGACTTTTTCGAAGCGTTCCCACAGTTTTGGGACACACTGTAGATGCGCAGTGGTGAATCTGTTCGCTTGCTTGCTTCTACACAGCCTCTAAATAGCAAAACAAGCAAGAAAAACGCACTTTTCCAATTTTTATTTTTGCCGTTCATACACTTTTGGCCAGCACTGTACCGTACAAATATCGGTACACACTGTACTGGTATCTCAAATACCACCAAATCCAACGTTAAAAAAAAAATTCATTAATTTTTCAAAAACTTTTTACGTTTTTTGCGACTCAAAAATATCGTCCGTTCAGCACACCGTCACACTCCACCAGCGAGTGAATGCAAGATCGGCCCGGCAACCACGCGGGTAGGCACAGCGATGGCTGTTTACCTATTGCACCGCGTGGGCAAAACTAAAATTCACTTTTTTCAGCCGTTTCTGAACCGATTTTCACCAAACTTTCACTGTTCACCACTAGAGAAGCACTTCGTTCACCTTTTTGTCGAAAAATAAACCGCGAATATCGCGAAGAACACCGAAAAAACACTGTGTTTAATTCCCGAATGCGCGCTGTTTATACCGTACGGAACGGTGTTTCCAACTCAGATGAATAATAATAATAATAATAATAATAATAATAATAATAATAACAATTGTTGTTGTTGTTGTTTATTAACGACACTTTACACCAAGAAGTGGTGCATTCGTGTCGAAAGAAAAATATTTAACCTGAAAAAAAATTTTCAATGCAGTTGTCAGTTATCATTTACAATTCAAAGTATAAAGTTACAACATTTTAAACAAGTTAGTTTCCCTGAGGAATTTTATCATACTCTCCTCATTTTTCCTGTCGTTGCGCAGAGCCGCTCGCAGACTAGTCGACTCGATGTCGTGCTTCCTTCTAACGTCGTCGTACTTTCTGCAGTGGAGGATCACATGGCGGACATCTACAACGATCCCACAGCAGTCGCACACTGGTGGTGAAGTTTTCTTTAGCAGAAAGTCGTGTGTTAGCCGAGTATGCCCTATTCGAAGCCGGGTAAGAACTCGCTGTTCGGCCGAATTCTCGCGGTCAGTCCACTTCACTGTGTCGAATTTAACTTCACGAAGTTTTACTTCAGTGGACGCTGACCACCGACGGTACCATTGGTTTCGGATAGCTGTTTTTATATGCTTGACGGCGTCTGCCCCCGGAACAGATATAGCTAACGGAGCAATGTTCCTCGCTTCTCCAGCGAGTCTGTCTGCCTCCTCGTTGCCACGGATGCCAGCGTGACCTGGAATCCAGCAAAGCTTGATTGAACGATTTCGTAGCAGGTTTTCAATTTCCTGGATCCACGGGTGCTGGGATGTGCCGGCTTCGATTGCCGATAAACAGCTGGCCGAATCGGACATTATTACTAAGTCGCTGACCGTGTTGAATGTTGTTAGCGCTGTTTTTATTGCGAATGCCTCTGCCGAGTAGACACTGCATTGCTGTGGAAGACCAAGTGACTGTTGGAAGTGTTCTCCAAAAACTCCGGCGCCTACTGCGGTATCGTCTTTCGAGCCATCTGTGTAGACGATTGTTGAACGGCTGAGATGATTTGTCAGGAGCTCTTGAACAACTGGACGAACAATACCCGAGGGGTCTCCAGCTTTTACGCGCTTCTTGATTTCCCAAAGGATCTGGGGTGTGCGGTCGTACCACTTTCGATCAGATAGTCGCGTTCGGGTGTAGATGTTTGGGAGAGCAGTTCCGACTATTTCTGTCAAACGTTCGGAAGCTCGGCAAACCAGGGGAAGGTCAGCATTCTCCCTGCTGTTTCCCAACATTCTGATGGCTAATTGGGCTACAGTTTGGAGAATGAGAAGATCTAACGGTAGAGTACCTGCTTCAGCCATAATGGCTATGATCGGACTGGTGACGTATGCTCCAGATGCATATCTGATCATCTTGTTGTATGCGGGTGCCAGGGTTTTGATGACAGCATCTCCACCCCTACTAACGATTCCTATACCGTACAAAAGTCGCGAAGTAATAATTGCGGATCCAATTCGCAGTAAGGATGAGCGTTGACCACGGGGAAGTTTGGCACCGATCATCTTCAGGATGCGCAGCCTAGATTCGCATGCCTTCTTCGTCAATTTGCAGTGCGCTGCGAAGTTGAGTGATCGATCGAGGGTAACGCCGAGAATTTTCAGGCGTGTTTCTGTCGGTATAGCAACTCGATCTATCGTGATTGCTTGACTGGGTGCACGACGGGCATTAGGGCTACAATAGAAGGTGCTGGATTTTGTTGCAGATATCGTAAATCCAACACTTCTTGCCCATTCATGGACGGCTTTTACTGCTGACTGAAGCTTTCGATAAAGCGGCTGGTCTTTCTTCCCCCAAACTACGAGTAGGATATCGTCGGCGTACAACAAGATCTTCACAGTGTTCGGAACCACGCGAAAGATGGGTTGAATGGCCACGAGAAACAGCGTAACCGAGAGCACTGAGCCTTGTGGCACACCGTTTTCCAGCGGATGCGCTGGCGATAAGTAACCCTCTACATTAACCTGGAACGATCTTTCTGTCAGGAAGCTGTTCAACACGTTGATCATTCTACCGCGTATGTGCCATTTCTTTAGTGTTCGTAGTATGCCATACCTCCACGTGGTATCGTAAGCCTTGGACAAGTCAAGCGACGCTATCAGACAGTGCTCGTCACGGTCGGGTAATGACCTCTCCAACTCCGCAAAATATGTGTCAGTGCCCCGACCGGACCTGAAGGCATGTTGTCGTTTGCCGAGATGCCCGTTCGCCTCTAGTTCGGTGGTCAGCCGTCGGTTGACTATTCGCTCGAAAACCTTCGCCATACAGCTCGTTAGGGTTATTGGACGGAATGCAGCTGGACCCGCGTCATTCGAGTTTGACTTGGGAATTGGTACGATGATTCCAGTTCGCCAACAGGGTGGAAACACGCCACTACGCCATATTCTATTGAATAGTTCCAACATGGCAGTTTTCACCGACAACGGCAGTCGCTGAAGCATTGGATAACCGATGCAGTCCGGGCCTGAAGAGCCACTTCGTCCTCTATCGAGTGCCCAAAGCAGCTCGTTCAGAGTGAAGTCTGTGTTGTAAGTATCGTCGGTATCTGGCGAGAAATTCACGCGGTTTCGTTCGGCCTTTTCCTTCTCTCTTTGGAACAATGGCGAGTAGCTGGAGGTGGCGGATCGTTCGCTGTAATGTTGTGCCAGTTCTTCAGCTACTTCTTCAGCCTTATCCGTGTAGCCGCTAGATCGCTTGATGACAGTTGGTCGATGCTGACGTTTCCCTCTCAACCTGTTCACTGTCTGCCACATCTCCGTCGCAGTGGAACTCGGAGATATCTTCGTGACGAATTCCTCCCATGATCGCTGTTTGGCATCATGGATCGACTTTCGTGCAGCTGCACGCGCCTCTTGGAAGTGTTTTAGTGCATCGGCTTTCCGTGGGTCTTCTGCTTGAATACGCCTTAGTGCTCTCAGTGTTTTTCTTCTCGTTTTGATGGCCGCTTTAACCTCCGGACACCACCACGGAACCGCTTTTGGACCGAATCTACCGGTTGTGCGGGGTATCGCAGTGTTTGCTGCTTTAATCAAACGGTCAACGAAACAGTCAATTGATATTTCGGCACCCGGTCGAATAGCGCTGGCGGTTAGATGTTCGAAAGTTGTCCAATCCGCTTGGTCGTAGATCCATTTCTGTCTTTTCGTTGGAGTATGTGACAGTCCGGGAGTGGAAACGAGAATTGGAAAATGGTCACTATTATGGGTGTCCGGGAGAGTTCGCCAAATAAATTTCGAGGCTACAGTTTCAGAACAGATAGAGAGGTCAATAGCTGAAGTGACACCGGTAGCTGGATCAATCCGGGTATGTGATCCGTCGTTGAGAATGACTAGTCTTTCCGACAATGTTTTCTCGGCGATAAAGTAGCCTAGTGCAGTAGATTTATTGGAACCCCAGCAGATATGGTGCGCGTTGAAGTCGCCCAGTACAAGTACCGGACGTGGGAGCTGCTCAAAGAATTCTCCCAGCTGCTCTTGACATTGTTGAGTACTGGGAGGGACGTAGATCGACACCACCGTCATTTGATGTGGCAGTTGTATCCGAACAGCGATTGCTTGAATATTGCCACCGACCTCAAGTCTCTCGAAGGGTACACCATCCCGAATGGCGAGCCCTACCCCTTGTTGCCAGTATCGGCGACTCCCAGTCTCAAGTAGTAGAGTGTAGTTGTTACCGACGAAATCTGCTGAGATCACTCGGTTGTCCAGCTTTGTTTCTTGTAACGCTATCAAGCTCGGTTCGTATTGGGCGATCAGCTGCTTAAGGTCACTGATATTGCAGCGCAGACCCCGAATGTTCCACTGCAGTGCGAAACTTTTGCTGTTGCGAGTGGTGATTGTCGCTGACGACGACGATGTTGATGGCGAACGTCTACGAGATCGTATTGGCTCGCCGATAGGGTTCCTCGACGTGGTTGGGAGATCGGTGTTCTGGAACTGCTGTTGTGATGTGCCTTCACCGGCGGAAAGCCAGGAGGAGAATTGCGAGGACTGTATATACGGGAGGTAGGGACAGTCCTCTTCCCCCCGGTCGATCCCTTCATGATGAAGTGGGGAAGCTACTTTCTTCTCTTCTTCCCCAAACCGGTTACTCGTTCGATTCGTGCTGTTCACATCTGTAACAGGATAAAACGCAACAGAATCCGTTCGTAAGCGAGGTGGAATAGGACTGACCTGTGGGACGTCTAGCCCCACAGTGCCAGCCGCTGTCGAAACTACTACACGATTACTTCCAGAATTGCCGACAGCGACCGGCACTGGGGAAAGACTTTGTGTAGTTTTCGATGTTTGCTTCGACGCTACTGTTGTGTTGGCAGCTGTTCCATCCCGAAACGAATATCTCGATGGACCTTCTCCGGGCGACAGCGTGTGGTGATGTGGAAGGAGCGTGTCACCTGGAAGAACATCAGAACAAGCAGTACCTGCAAGGGGATTGACAATTTCGGAACTGACCTGAGGAAGGTCCAGCCCCACAGTGCCAACCGCTGTCGTACAAACTACACTATTATGCTCACGAACACCGACTGCGGTCGGCACTGGGGATAGACTTTGTGTAGTTCTGCTGATCTCCTTCTGTTCGTCGATCGTGGGTTTTTGGTCTGCTGGTTTACAAGCTGTAGTGGTGAAATCGGTGTTCCTATCGGCCACAGAGGTGAATTCACTATCAACGGGTTGGGGTATGACGGCCCGGATAGTTCCTTCATCCTGCTGTGCTTGCGTTGGAAGGAGTACTACACTTTCCTCTCTTCCAAACCGATCTATCTCGTGGTCAGTATTCGTGCGTTGGTTGTCGTTGGTATCCAAACGTTGATGAAAATGAGAATTATCGAAGAGGCTGGCTAGGAGGCGTCTCGGTAATCTCAATTTCATCGTCTGAATATTCCATAGTTTCGTTGGTGGTAGTGGCAGCGGTTTTTTTTGGTGGTGGGCTTAGGTTATCCGGTGAGGTTGCCGTTGGTTTGCTGAACGGGGTTTGTTGTTTCTGTGGTCTTCCTCGTTTTGAGTCCGTATTTATCGCTGGTGAGTTGTTCCTGGATCGTGTTATTGGCCCGACAGTTTGATTCGTTGGTTTTTGTTCTTTACTGTGCTGTGGTTTTTCTTGGCTGGCGGAATGTTGTTTCTCGTCCTTGCGTTTGTTCTCTGCCAGAAGCTTAACGATCTGCTCATCCTTCTTCTTCATTGTCTGCTCCAGTTCTTTCAATTTATTCAGGATCTCATTTGATTGCGCTGCAGCCTGGGCGTAACTTCCTAGATTTTGCTGTTCAGCTCGTTTGCGCGCTTCCGGGAATGTCAAATTGTCGCGGATTTTTATTTTTATAACCTCTACTTCCTTTTTGTAATTTGGACATTGGCGGCTTGTTGGTTGGTGATCTCCTTTACAATTTAGACAAAACTGGGGTGCTCGACATTTTTCTTCGCTTTGATGTTCTCCAGAGCAGTTAGGACAACGTTGCGGGCCAGGACAGCGAACACGCGTATGGCCGTATTTAAAGCAACCATAGCAGAGCATCGGGTTTGGGAAGTACGGGCGAGTTGGGACGCGAAGCAAACCGATCTTCATGTATTCCGGGTATGTGGTCTTGCAGAAAGTCAAGATGAGTGCTGGCGTATTCACTCTGTTTTCGGCTTCTTTACGTGTAATTCGCTGCACACGAATCACTCCCTGGCTTAGAATTTCTTGTAAGACTTCCTTTTCTTCCAAGTGAATCAGATCGTAGCAGGAAATTACGCATCTGCTTACGTTCAGATTCGGATGGGATTCAACCACAACATCAGTACCGTCCATGAGCTTGGTCATTTTCATAAGTTTGGCAACTTGGGCTGGGTTCCGAACTCGAAGGGTATACCGTGTCCCCTGAGCTTCGGTATTCGCACCTTCAATTGGACCTCCAGCGGCAACCTCAACCGATTTCCCAATGATAAACGGGTTTCTTGGCAATGGTACACCGTCTTTACCTGTCAGCTGCAGGAATGTCAGTTCACCAAATTTGTTCGTTGGGTCCATGTACTCTGGTAGTCTTCTCGTTCTCGACCCACCCGGATCACCGCTACTAGCGGCCGCCATCTTGGATTACACCACCAGACGTTGGAAAATACTCTTTGGCACGGTCACCCGGTACCACCCCCAAATAGGCAAAAAGGCAAAAAAAGAAAGATCCTACCTTAATTGCCCCCTCAACGTCGACGGTTTACGAGTGTTCCCACAATTTTGGGACACACTGTAGGTGCGCAGTGATGAATCTGCTCGCTTACTAGCTTCTACGCAGCCACTAGATAGTAATACGAGCAAGAAAAACGCACTTTGACGATTTTGATTTTTGTGCCGTTCCAACACTTTTGACACGCACTGTACCGTACTAATATTGATACACACTGTATTGGTATCTCAAATACCACCAAATCCAACGTAAAAAAAAAATTCAATATTTTTTAAAAACTTTTCACTTTTTTACGGCTTCAAAAATATCCCCCGTTCAGCACACCGTCACACACGCGACCGGCATCCACAGCGAGTGAATGACACGGGCCGGTCGGCCCAGTACACTGAACAAAAATCGTTGCAAATTAGCGTATGATTTGTCATATGAACCACAAGAAAACCTAACGATTACATTTTCGAAGAGTAATCATCCGAATAACAAGTTAATGCCAAATCGAATGATTTGATGTTTATATCGGAGTGAACACTCATCCGATTTTTGAAGGATGAATACAGCTTCAAATGTATTGCTTGCATTCAGCAATAGAAAACTATGACGTTTATGATGATCATTCCAAATGTCAACAGATCATCATTCCCATTACATCTGTTTTCAGTCTGAGGGCTGACTCAAATGACAGACATTTGATACATTACGCCATTTTGTATATCCTCGCATTCAATCAAGATGGAATTGCGCATTATCGACCAAAATTTCAACCATTTATTAAAAATTGCGAACCAACTAGAGCTACCAGTGCGAATTGTATTTGCAATAAGTGGTAAGTAAATATAAATAAAGCATATGAACATGAGCATGTTTTTATTGAAACGAATTCCATTTATTCAGATAACAATATACCAGCGGAAAAGTTTTTCTGCATGACGGCACAAGAATGGTCCGACCTCCTACAAGGAGTTGATGGTGAATTCATTTGCAGTCGTATTGCTGATTGGAAAAATAATTCGGTAAGTTTAATATAACATTATTTATAGACGCAAAATTGGTCCTTTGAGGATTTTTTGGATTATTCATTTAGTTCTCCGGTAATAGCTTTTCCTCCTCCATGTGTGTTACTTCCGATTGCTTTAACATTTGAGTGAATGATTGTGCAGAAAATGCTTGAGAAAACGTTACGTTTAACGAGATTTCTTTTCTTAAATTTTCATAGGGATTGTCTTCGCCATTCATTCCGCAAATGGACAAATGCAGCTTTTTGGTGTATGATGACCAACAATCTCCAGACGTAAGTTTAGTTTCAAGCATCCTTGAACCTTAAACGTAATTATACGTCATTTTTTTCGCAGGATTTGCATAGCACCGGTCGAGCTGGTTCGACTAAAGACCAACCAACAGATCTTCCGAAGGATGCAAGTACAAATTTTGTTGACCCTGAGTCGGATTTGGTAATAAAAAATAATATTAATTTGTTGATACTAGATCTAGTATCATACCCCAAGTACCGATCACTGGTGTGCGCGACTGCAAATATATCATAAATAATAACTGTTATACTTTTCTTCCTCAGAATGAACAGTCATTGCACTGCCAGGAAGACTCTTTGGAAGAATCAGCTAATGTCTTGGGAAATGCTCGGAGAACCGTTTTTCGAGATCTGAGCAATACAGATTTACCAAAACAACGCACTCCACAACGAACTTCAACATCTATGGATTTGATTAACACAGAGAATAATGCATCTTCCGATTTCGGTGAATCATCATCATCATCATCAGATACCGCTGAGTCGTCTGGACAGGTAATCTCTTTCGTTACGGTATATTTTACATGTTAGAAGAATGTTACGAAAATAATATCTCCCTCATAAACATTATGTCGCTTTTCATTGAAATACATTGGAAGACTGCCTTTCTCGAAAGTAATAAAGCAGTTCAAACCCCGTCCGGTGCTTTCGACGAAAAACGAAATTATATTTATTTGGAAGAAATTGAAAATGTGTGCTGTTTTACCTATGCTCTGATACTGCATCGGATTTTAGCCCCAACTACTGTCAGCTCAGCGGGTGGGGTTAGAATTAGTGTCGCCACAAGCAAAAATCATATTAATCTCACAAATTTGCTGTGTTGAAAAAATCAATAAAGTTTTTAAAAATATGCTCTATATCATCGCTTAGACAATGATAAGAGCACACAAGTATATTCAAAAATCTGCGAGTCCTGTTCTAAGTAAGATTTATCGTGTGAATTAACCTTCTTCAATGGAATAGAACACCAACGGCACGTTCCGTCAGGATAAGTTGAATGCATTTCTCGTACGCGCATTCATATGTTTCGAACGTCCACACCAAGGAGCTTTTATTCTCAGGTGATACGATTATCTAAAACACCGATCAGTCATGCTGGTTTTAAAAGCGACCGCAAACAACATTGTTTACTAGTTACTAGTGATGAAACATTCGTCTCGGATTGCTTGAATTTCAGTTTGCACACAGAGTTTTTTTGCTGTCATTTTTCACCCTCGCAGTTGCACGCTTACCTCACTTCTCACCTAGTTACTGCCAAAAACGAATCACCTTAGAATTCTAAACACCTTGGTCCACACTTTCCATGGGGCAAACACTGTTGGCACGAATCAAAACTTGTCGAAAGTAAACAAAGTTCATTCCGTAGCGTCAAACTGATACCCAAGGGGTGAAAAGTTCAACGGGGTGCTGGAGCGTTGCCAGAAAATTTTTATTTCCTAGATTAAATATTAGGAAACTTCCCAGTTAAGCTCAGCCGGAATGCTGGCTGGTTCTAATTCGTATTGCGGCTTCAGCCGAAGCCGGAATACGAATTAGAACCAACCAGAATTCCGGCACATTTTAGGTTGAACTTTACTGGGTTCCGGTAACCATCCGATACCCTTTAGGAACCTCTGTTTAAGATGTACTAGCGAACCTGTGATCCACTCGTTTGCCCGGCTTACTCAAACATAGGGGCTATCCCTAGTTTAAGTCCGACTGAGCGGTAGCGAAGTCGGACAGCACTCGCAAAAGCGATGTGGCGTAGCCACATTGGGTAGTGAAATCAAAATGAAATTGGCAACGCTAGCAAAATGTAAACACAAATGAACACTCCGGATGAACCTATCGCCAATTGACATTTCGACGAGTTTTGATTCGTGCCAATAATATGGGCCCCTTTCCATGCCGTTGGTATTGTGTGCGCGAGTTTCACTGGAACAAGGCCGACATCGTGTAAAACGCATTTTACTTAGTAAGTGTTAATTTTACATTCGCAGGCCATTGATTTCTCGCGACATTCAGCAAAGGCAACAGGGAGCACCGGTAGAGCGGTTCGTGGTGGCACTTTAGGCCGATTTTTTACACCGAACAAGTTGAAAAATCTTTTAAGCGCCACGAAAGTTGGTTCAGCAATCATACAGAATGCCAATCGTGGCACGTTATCGAAAGATAGCAAAAAGGAACTCAGCGAAATCATTGCTCATCACCACATTAGCTGGTTAAACGATTGTGATGGACTGAATAAAAGTACTCTAACGAAAGTCGAGTTACAAAATTACACAGAATGCATCATGCATTTATTTCCACGGGAAGTGCAGGATAAGGTAATTAATCATTTACACCCCCGAAGTATACTAGACTTGAGTTTCAATATATGAAGTTAGATCTTGATATCCATGAAAGTAATTAAGCTGTTCGCTCACGAGGCGGCAGGACACACGCCACAAAAAAATATTCACTATGGATTTTGTTCTACCTATTCCAACGATGTTGCTGTTGCCGCGTTGGTATAGGTACAACAAAATCCATAGTGAATATTTTTTGTGGCGTGTGTCCTGTCGCCTCGTGTGCGTACAGCTTTATATGTTCGAAACTCAGCGTGTCACATTACTTCTTACTGCATTTCTCGTTACCTATATACTAATCGGTTTGGTACATTTTCAGCTTATTTATTATATCCCATCTGCTCCTCCAGAGAGAAGAAATCCAGGTGGTTTGTTATGTCAGACATATAGAAAATTGAAATACGCTGCAAGAAATCGAGAACAAAGAGAGTTACGTCACCAACAGAAACTACAAAAAGAAGTAGCCGTTGAAGTAGATCAACGTTCATTACAGGCCTGTCGATGGCTGCAACTGAACCAACGGCCATGGGAATTGGTACTTAGCAACTGGATAATAAGTGCCGAATGTCGTTTGAAGGATTTGAAAACTCTTCGTTTCGATGCTGTGATTGCCAAATACGGACATTATTGCAATGATTTAGGATACCAACTCGTGAGTATTATACCAAACAATTTATGTCATGTCGATATCATTTTTAAACGTTCTAGAGCAGCTTCTGAATTGTTTATGTGAAATATAATGTATACTGCCGTGATAGGCATAACATTCCCACCTACATAGGAATTGCTTAGCAAATGAAACTGTTCTGAGAATCACGGCCTTATACCAAATGCATACTGCATAAATTTTATTTAATAGGTTTACCTGTTTTCTTAAAGGTGGATGAAGATTATCGGATACTAGGATACACCGAAGGAATTCTTGGTTGGGAAGGAGTGATATCGTCAATGAAACCGTATTTTATACTTAAAGTCAAGGATGAATTTTCCATCGCAATTTTGCAGCACATGAATCGAGCCAACGTTACAAAAGGTAAACATTTTAATCTAATGCCGTTTTGTTTATCCCCGAAACAGAGTCAGTGTGGCCTGTTTCATATTTTTTTAACAGCAGTTGACCTCTCAGCTAAAATCACAACACAACAGCTTTCTTCAAAATATTTCTAACAATGAGACTGTTTACTTTCTTTTGTTAATTACTCGGTCACTAACATTTGCCCCACAACTCTGTATAATATGCTACTAAGAATCATCGTCCTTCGATCTGTACTGTGAAATTAGTTGAAAGTACTAGCCGCAAAAATGGAAAGAGAAAGTAAACAAAGATTTACTCAATGTTAAATGACGTTTTGAAAAAAAGCTTTTGAATATTAGGTTTGTTCCAGTACACGCTTATTGGTCCTCTTGCTCAGCAGCTCCTTTTTACTCCGGCCCAGTTAAGTTCAGCCGGAAAATGAGCCGGAATGCTGACTGGTTTCAATTCGTACACCGGCTCCGAGGGATACAACCGATTCTAGTTAGAATCGGTTGTGTCACTGGAGCCGAGCTACTTTCTGTTTTTCCTGGTACTGGAACAAATTTCTTGTTACTGTAAAATTGTATTGGGCGATATTGAATCGATACATAATACTATACCGTTTATTCAAAACGTCATATCTAACAAATGTAAACAAACTGAGTTTATTATGCCAAATAAAAGCTAAGCATTGACTCTTTATCGTCCACAAATAATAGAGAAATATAATAACTCTTTACATGTTTATTTAATCTTAAGTCAAAATGTCACATATACTATACCAAAGTTTTGCAAACATTATGTAGATGTGATGTTTTGCGTTGTGATGTTTTTCAAGTCGACTGTAGTTAGCATCTTTTTCCAATGCCAAACCTCATATCTACACTCTCGGTTGCAATACAGCACATGAAATATATCACAACTACAAACCCGTCTCTCAAAACGTCACAGTAAAATGTGCCATATACAAATGGTGTTGCCAAGACCACATATGTAAAAGAGCATAATAGTGATCGGCCAAATGTAATAAAAAAATAGTTATCAATTATCTCCCTATTATCTTCGCGAAAAACATGTAATATGCTTATACGATCCTGCAATGAGTAATTGCAGAGGTGGTAGTACAATTAATAGCCTTCTGTGTGCTTAAATTGCTAAATAAATTTAAAAGTCGCAAGGAAATTTTTGCACGCGATTTTCTCCGTTTGACGTTTCTGTTAGATATGATGTAATGAAAAAACGCTCTAGAATATTGATATTTCAATACCATTTTTTGAAAACAGCAAAACTACCAAAACTAGTCAAATATGTCAAATGGTCCTAAATGCCAATGAGATAACCTCTATTGTTAACTTTTTCTTTCGACGGTGTTGTCATTTTACTGGTTAATATTGTTTCAGTATATATTGGAGGACTTTGATTTCGACTAGCAAGTAAACATCATTGCATTGTCTCTTTATTGTCTGCAAATAAAAGAAAAAATATTAATTCTCTACAGATTCATTTAATCTTAAATCAAAATGATACGGAGGTTTTGCAATAGTTTTGTACAAGTATCTTTTTCAAAAATAAAATATCTACACTGCAAAAAGACACAGGACAAATTATCCTCAAGCCTGATTGTCAAAACTGCATAATAAAATGCTAATGTAAATGAGTTAAGTACAAAAATAACGGTGAATATAAGGAGATCGTTAGTAAATTTAAGAGCTTTCGTTGATTCTTTTTTCAGAGTATTAATTTTTGATCTGAGAGTCACAATGCAATGTTCTATTACATTCACTACTTTTGTCACTGAATTTCGCGCTAAATCGTATTCAAAGTTGGCAGCACCCCCTCAGATTTTAATGAGACTTTCTGTACACGAAGACCTTGTCATAAAAAGCCACTTTGCGTACTTTGTTTTTCCAAAAATGATCTAGACTGTCTTTTGAAAAGGTTCAAACTTTTTTTACCAATATTTTTCAAATGACTAGTCTAAAAATGACAAATCCTACAAAAAAATGTTGTAGGAGTGATTTTCACAACATTAGTCAAATTTTTGAATAAAAATATTGAAAAAAATTTTCATCGACTCCTATACTGAAAAAAAAACGATTTAAAAAATTTAAAGTCGATTTGCAAAAAACCCCATCTTTGATTTAGATGAAATTTTGTTCCAAGATAGGTAATTATGTTCCCTACCTACCGTCAAAAATTCAAGTTGGGCATTGTTGCTTGTTGGGGTTGTTGCTCTCGGAGCGCAGACGATAGCAGTAGGTGACAGATAAATTTAAATTATGAAGTTCGCTGTGTACTACTTTGCACACCACAACTGGAGAGTTACGGCACTCAGTCTCAGTGCTAGTCAGTATGCCGTTGCGATGAATCTAGTACCGCGTTGCTTTTTGCGGCACTAGAGTTTTAAAACTGACAAAAAACAAATCGACGGTTCACAAATTTGGAAAGCCGATTGTTTTGAACTTCGTGGAACACCTTGAAACTCGGTGTATTTACACCGGCACACTCTCTTGCTCATTTCGATTTATTTAGGTACTCGTTCCGCATAAAAGATTAAAATTTGTGCGTACCGAAAATGTTGAGCCCTAGTTAGCTCGACCCATATCGTAACCCTACCCATTGCGGCCATACACAAATGACGTAGCTTTTTTTCGGCTAATTTCGACCCCTCCCTCCCCCTCGTAACATTTTGTCACAATATCCCCCCTCGTCTTAAATTTGCTACACCCCTCTACCCCCTAAAGTACTACGTCATTTATACATGGCCCCTGGCACGGTACTGGCTATTGTTTAAAACGGTATGCATTGATCGAAATGGTAAAGCGAAAATCGAAGCGTGACAAATATTCGCTAGTTTTAAGTCATTTAAACAAAACGAAAGAAATATATTGTAATTTAACTTGAAGTTGAACCTTATCGACTCAACAAAAGTAGGTTTCAAAGCAATTGTTTAAATACGCAATAATTTTTTTTTTAAATGAATTCATATTATATGCGTGGTTTCGCACTGTCTAAGTAGTTCTTTTTAGCTTTCATATATGTGTGGAAAAACTGTACATACTTTTAATATGATGACACACAATGTAAAATGTTTGAAGTATTCGTAAAATATAACGCTGTTTTTTTCCATTTCATATAGATTAATACGGGTTTATATCCAAACACATAAAATATGTGCACGTTTCGTTGGCATCAAATGACTCAATTGATGTTTGACAACCCGGTCGTCAACGACTACTCGACAAAATGAATACTTTGTCCGACCATATCCGTGAAGAGAGTAAACGTGCGATAATTCGATTATTGTATTGATTTTGTGGGCTGTTTTCGGCAAATTTAAGACTAAGAGAAGCGAAAGCAATGAAATTGAAAAATAGGTATTCTAGAGCGAATCAGTTATAAACATAACACGTAAAACTAGGACTAGGCTGGCTCATATGGCCATGATCGAAAGGAAATGTAAAGAATCGATTGGCTTCTGCTGGTAGAAGTTGGGCTTTCAACCCAAGTTTAATACATGGTCGTTGATAGAACATAACTCATCATGTTTTACCGCCGACGCCGCGAATTATATTGCACACTACATTTTCAATGTCGCCGTGGTCGTGTCCTGCACACAACTCTTAAATTTTTAGTTGGACCTCCACTAGTTGGACCGTTGTCCAACTAAAAAGCATCTGAACGTCAAAATCTCATGTCAAATTGACTTTGACAATCTATCTAACAATCTTTTACACTACTAATGCCTTCTTTGGAGAGTTTTTGACATTTGTCAGTCGGTCCAACTAGCGAATTAAATTCGTTAGTTGGACATAGGCTGTGGCCCAACCAACGAATCACGACTGTACTTGGAAGGCATAGCATACTTGGAATACTTGGAAGACTTTGCATACTTGTAATATTTGGAATACTTGGAATACTGGCAACTAGCAGTTGGAAAATTGGATTCTTTGATGATTAGGACAAGGAAAAGTTTTTTCAAATAACTTTTTCCTTGAAAGTGCCCATCTTGAATTTTTGACGGTAGGGAACGTAATTACCTATCTTGGAACAAAATTTCATCCAAATCAAAGATGGTTTTTTTTTGTAAATTGACCTTAAATTTTTAAAATTGTTTTTTTCAGTGTAGGAGTCGATGAAAAATTGTTTCAATATTTTTATTCAAAAATTTAACTAATTTTGTGAAAATCACTCATACAACATTTTTTGTAGGATTTGTCATTTTTAGTCTAAAGCCATTTGAAAAAAATTGGTAAAAAAAGTTTGACCCTTTTTAAAAGACAGTTTAGATTATTTTTGGAAAAACAAAGTATGCAAAGTGGCTTTTTGTAACAAAGTTCTCATGTACAGAAGGTTTCATTAAAATCTGAGAGGGTGCTGCCAAAATTTGTTCGAGTTGGCGCGAAATTCGTAAATACTCCCTAGTATTGATAAAAATATTGATCGTGTAAGGCCCGTTTATAAAGTCTCTATATTCTGGCCATGGATACCAGGTGCACAGATCAATCTGTGTTTCACAGATTTTCAATATGCTGCACAGATTTCCATAGTTTTCTGTTTAAATGCAAAGATTACCAGTTTTCTGTTATAATACACAGACTAGCAGATCTCTCAATTTTCGACCGCGCACTTAATTTTTGCCTCGAGCGAAAACTTAAAAAAAGGTCACCACTTTTTGTTTTGAGACAAACTTGTACGTATTCCATAACACAGATTTTTACATAGGCTGCGCACAGATTTCACAAAATATTACCTGGCAACCCTGATTCTGGCTCCGAATTATCGATATTATATCCCAGTAAAGTTCACCCGGAAATGAACTGGAATTATGGCTAGTTCTAGTTAGTATTCCGGCTCCAGTGACACAACCGAACTATAGAATCGGTTGTGTCACTGGAGGCGGAATGCGAACTGGAACCAGCCAGCATTCCGGTTCATTTTTCGTCTGAACTTAACTGGGATGTATCGATACAATATCGCCCAATACTGCACAGTAAATCATTCATTTTGTTTAGACCATTTAGAATAGTTGATCCGCGAGTCATTTGAATAGAAGTTTTCTAAAAAAACCAACGAATTGAATCAACCACCACTACGAAATATTTTCTCCAAAACAAATTTTTAGACGCCACCGAAAGCATTATATTGTATCTGCCAGAAAAGCTTTATTGTTTTCTCGGTGATGGTTAACTAGTTAAACAGATGCATTTTTTTAATGAATGTTAATTATTTTATTATTTCAGATACGCTAATTTGTTGTACGTTGATGCTATTGAACTGCTGCGTCCAGCCTTGCAAAGTGTCTAAAACTTTCAAACCATCGATTTTAACAGCACAGGAAGATGTGTTTGTTTTTGCGAACGATTTAGAATCTGCCAAAAGATCGATTAGTGAATTACTTGACACCTACGCTGCCAAGAACATTCCAACACATCCTAAGGTGGTTGTTATTGGAACAGACTACACAGCGTTGAGCGGAGATTTTTACATCATTTTCAAAGACATCGTCTATCAGTTCAATTCACTTGCTCGTGCTATTGATGTAATAATTAAACTGTGCAACGTATTCAAGCTTCCATACTCGAAAATTACGAAGCTAGTGTGGTACGTAATCGAAGAAACTCTACAATATTTCAAGACCCGCAAAATATAAAGGTATTGAAGATCTGAAGAAACTCTGCGATGCAGCGTTGTGACCAGTTCAAATGTTTCGTTGAGGGTTGTGATGAATATGCTGAAGATACCACTGTTTACATTACACACATTAAAGCACATAACTTAAGCAAACCACTAAAACTACGTTGTACATACCAAGACTGCACTCAGAAAATGTCCAATTTATATAAGTTCCATCGTCACATCATAACTCACGTTCGTTCAGTAGATACACACTCTAACACTGAAATCAACTATAATCGATCAGTAGATAATATCGCAAAGCATAAAAGGACGACGCCATTGGTATTGAAAAAAAATGAGAAAATGAAATTCTTTATTTAATCACGCATTTTATTTGTTTTAGGCGAACTCCATCGAAGAATCTACTGATTGCGAGCCTTCAACTGGTGGTAGAGATCAGAGTTACATATGTGAATCATTACTTGCCATTGATCGTTTGGCGGTAAACTTTTCACTTGATTTACATCGAAAACGTAATTTGACCCGTAAGGATGTCGTGGATATACAGAATGCCGTTACAACTATAAATAGTTATCTCCAAAATATAATCAAAACATCAACGCCACTTTTTGCATCGGTAGACCCAGACCAAACATTTCTATACGAAACTTTCGTGAACAAGATATCGACCCTGTTTGATTTCATAGGAACTGAGCATAAACTGTTTAGGTACCTTGAACAGGCCGATTTGTTTAAAATACCTAAAGTATATACAATACACAATAATAAAATCAATTTAGCTGTTGATTTAGAATTAGAAAGCTTGGGAAACCAATCACATTTGGTTCTTATGGATTTGGAATTTCAAATCAGAAAGTATTTTGAAAACGGTCAGGTTTACGAGAAAACAATTAGAAATATGCGACTACTAACGACAAGTGTGAAAAATAGTAATTTTATTAACGGTTCGGTTTATAGAAAAGTGCAAGAAAAAGATCCGGGAAGGCTTCTGATACCACTATTTTTGTACGGAGATGAGTTCGAGGTCAACGATCCGCTCAGTTCTCATAACAAGAGGCATTCGTTGTTCGCTATGTATTACAGTTTCCCGACGATACCGGAACGCTACGCAGCTAAGCTTTCAAACATTTTTGTCGCTGGTGTGATAAGGAAAATTGATTTTTCGGGTCATGATATTGATATGTTTATGATATATATAATAGATAAGATGAAAGCGATAGAACAGAATGGAATTCTTATTACCACAGGGAATACAAATGTTAAAGTACATTTCGCATTAATGTTAATACAAGGAGATAACCTAGGAATTCACCAAATGTTAAAATTTTCAGGTTCATTTTCTGCTAATTTTTATTGCAGGTTTTGCAAAAGAAGCAAAGACCAACTCAGTAAAGATCTTATAGAGTACGAAACATATTTAAGGAATAAAGATAATTATCATACCGACGTGCAATTAAAGCAATCAGACTCCGGATTAACAGGATATTCATTGTTCAATACATTGCCGTCTTATAGCGTTGTTGAAAATTTATATTGCGACAGTATGCATGATTTATATAGCTCCGGAGTGTGTATGTATGGTTTCACAGAAATAATTAGCTATATCGTTCACGAGAGGAAGTTTTGTACGATCAGTCAGATGAATATGCGCAGAAAAGAACTTAACAATTTCAAGTTTGAGGAAGGTTTATCACGAATGCCAGATTTAGAAGATAACAGACGAATTAAATCGATAACACTAAGAATGACAGCTAGTGAAATGGCTGCCTTCAGCAACTTCTTTTCATTCATATGCGGACCCTTTGTTCCTTTGCAAGATCCAGTGTGGCATTATACTACCACTTTGATGAAACTTATAGATACAATAAACCTGCCAGCTTTTTCAGAAAAAGATTTGGAATTATTGAATTGTCTTGTTAGCGAGCATCATCGTTTATACCAACATTTGTTTAAAAAAAGTTTGAAACCTAAACATCATTTTCTAAACCATTACGCTAGCGTTATTAGAAGTAGCGGACCAATAAAAAAAATGTGCTGTATAAGACACGAAGCCCGTCATCGCGACTTCAAGGAATATTTCAATGTAACATCTTCTCGAAAAAACGTTTGCCTTACAATGTGTATTAAAGCAAGTCTTTTCTTCTCCTATGATGTTATAAATGAAACATTTTTACAAACCAAGACCGATGGAAAATTTGTAGAAAGCGTATGGTGTACAAAACCGTATGCAACAACCAACTTGCTAAGTACAATCGAAATCGATGCTAACGAACTAGTGTTGTCATGTGACTCACTAACGTACACTGAAAGAAATCCAAACGTTAATTCTATTTGCTTCAAACCGCTTAAAATTCATATGAAGAAGAAATGCTATTGTTATCACGCGCACACATACCTTCTATGTGTCAACTGTATAAACTATGTATGCACACACATAAGTTATATGTGCATATTATTATAGAATGGGGTTTTATGTGCCTAATAGTTATGAAATGTGAATGTAAGATTAATATTTCTTGTGAATACACACATTAGGTTTATGTGCCAGCAAATAGTGTCTATATGCCTCCGTTAATTGCAAAAATCTATGTGTAAAATCAATAGGCATAACGTTTACTTTTTTTTGAGTGTACAAAAATACAATCTACAAGACAGGTAGTTTTTTATCAGTTACTGTAGATACAACTGTAGAACTATATGAGATAATAGAATGCATTAATCATAGAAATACATGGTTCGTAGCCGCCCACCATTGGCGAGTTAAACATTATGATGAACATTATCAAGCTTACGCTGTAGATATAAAGCTTGACCTTAAGAGTATTTTAGATTTAAACATATTTGATGGTCCTCCATTTCTTCTAGAGCATATTGGAAATTCCATTTTTTTCAGAAGAAAATTATATATGTATAAGGATTTTATATAAATTAATGTATTTAAATAAATCACATTGAAACATCTCAAAATATTGGTTTCACTTAGCCCTTTTGGTTATTACCTCGGGACGACAGAAATATAATGAACAAGCTCCTTGAATATTCGTCGATTGAACAGATTCACTTACTTAAAACGTACTACATGAGGTTGTCGTTTGAACAACTTTCAATCAACTTTTTGATGACATACACGCAAATTTGCAATGAAAGTAGTTCGTGTCGCTTATTAACTACATATACTAAATAATTGATTATCTATTCAAATCCCAAAATTCTGCTATTGAATAATGAATGAATATGTTTCAATCACAAACAATTTCTCCTTTGAATTCCAAAACGCTTACATTTAATTACCGTATGCGTACCATTTGAATCTTGCTTACACAGCCGAAATGAAGCTTGACAATAATCAAAATGGCAGTCATCCGAAATACAACTGCCTAATGTTAAGGGGCCGGGTCATATTAAATATCATTTGAATTCGTTCTTCGATTTTGGTACAGTGTAGGTAGCACTGCGATGGCTGTTTATTTATGCCTTAGTACCGCGTGGGTAAAAACTAAAAACCACTTAATTTAGCCGTTTCTTCACCGATTTTCACAATTCTTTCAACTTTAATCACTGGAGAATCACTTCACTCAGCTATTTGTCAGCAACTAGACCGCGGATAGCGCGAAAAACACTGAAAAAACACTGTGTTTAATTCCCGTATGCGCGTTGTTGATACCGTACGGAACGATGTTTCCAACTCAGATGAATAATAATAATAATAATAATAATAATAATAATAATAATAATAATAATAATAATAATAATAATAATAATAATAATAATAATAATAATAATAATAATAATAATAATAATAATAATAATAATAATAATAATAATAATAATAATAATAATATATAATCCCTTTTCAGTTAGCTCACTAGATAAACCGTTTAACAGCGATGAAAGTATGTCAACAAATAAGCGAAACTATAGGTAGATGGCCATGTGATATAATTTTTATGAAACGTGTTTGCACACTGTAACAAACCATCAACCATGAATGGTCAATTATATCGGCATGTTTCATTCATTAGTTGAACGTAAATCGAAAAAAATACGCATCAAAATTGTTTTTTCATAAAAAAATGTACTGTCGATGCATTGGTCCATGTATAAAGTTAATAAAGTTTCGAAATATATGTCTCAAAGGATTCAATATTGAATTCTGACCACATTACAACAAAATGCACACAGTGTGCGCAAATTTTGACAAATTCCTTAGCGTTGCCGATAGGAATGTAAACAAAGGGTTACTTTCATAAAACTTTCGGACAGGAAATTCCGATTCAAGGGCCTTTTTGGTGGATTCTGCTGACTTGAAGAGCTTTCTTTGGGTGTCACAAAGGGATCAAGGTAAGTGGAGTACTATCTATTTGATAGAGGCTTAGAAAAACTGGCCAGAGAATTGCAGCGTCAGGTAACACTATGGCATTGCAATCTGTACTAGGCCTTTAGTTTTCTGGACAGGAAATCTTTGCCAAGAATGAATGAATTAATTTTATATTCATTCTAAAATATTTTCTATGCTCTTTTTTAGGTGTTGAATTGAACGCCGTAGGCGCCGTAAGGGCGGTGAAAAAATCGTTATATTCAGTAAGTAAATATTCACAGTTTATTGTGAAGTGGTCCGTTAAAACGAAAATTTTGTTAACTGATTTTTTCTGCGTGTAGGTTCAATCGATACAAACCAAACACACACACATTTACAAGCGATTCGGAAAATAAACTCGATGGTAGGGCCCATATTATTGGCTCGAATCAATACTCGTCGAAATGTAACTTGACGATAGGTTCTTCCGGAGTGCCACATCGCTTTTGCGCGTGCTGTCCGCACCTATATGTTTGAGTAAGCCGGGCAAACGAGTGGATCACAGGTTCGCTTGCTTCCGAAGATGAGTCGGTGACCACCTCGCCCGGCGTTCCTAGGCCTCGGTTATGCAGCTAAGCCGCATCTAAATGGTATCCCTTAAACAGAGGTTCCTGAAGAGTATCGGATGGTTACCGGAACCCAGTAAAGCTTAACCGGAAATGATCCGGAATTCTGGTTGGTTCTAATGAGTATTCCGGCTTCAGTGAAACCACCCAATTTACCTAGAATCGGTTTTGTCACTGGAGCCGGAACACGAATTAGAACCAGCCAACATTTCGGCTGAGCTTAACTGAGAAGTTTCCTAAAATTTAATCTGGGAAATAAAAATTTTCTGGCAACGCTCCAGCACCCCATTGAACTCCAACGATTTCACCACCTGGGCACCAGTTTGACGATACGGAATGAACTTTGTTTACTTTCGACAAGTTTTGATTCGAGCCAACAACATCCAGCCCGATGGTATCGAATTGAATACTTTATGCTGACGTTACAAATGAACTGAGTGTTCATTTTTGACAGTTCGCTTGTACTGTTTACATGGACTTTGAAAAATTATTTACGATTTTCTTCGAATCTAGTCGTCCACAAATTTTTCTAAGTACATGTAAACAGTACAAGCGAACTGCCAAGAAAAGTGAGGTAACCTGTGTCTGTAGAGAACCTAATACGAGCCAGGGTTATCATATTCACAGATTTTTCTGTTATGTAACATATTCTTTTACAATTTTTAATCACAGATTTTTTTCACAGATGGCAGACTTTTGGCATTTTGATGAAAATTTCACAGATTTCCACCAATTTTTGGAAATAATGTAATTTTTCACAGATTTTTTGGAAATTTAACGCAGATTTTCACTGATTTTTTCTGTTTTAATCATCACAGATGGCGAAAAGATTTTTTTGACCGAAACACAGATTTCAACAACAGACGTTCGTCAGCCAAAATTAGCCGAATGCTCGGTTCCAGCAGCCACTACAAAAATGGCGCAGCTGTTGACGCTCCCGGAAGGTAGGTTGTGTTTTGGATGGAAAATTTCTTGCTCGAAATGAAATGAATGATGGACATAATATTGATTGAATTGTTAAGCAGCTTTTCTGTTAATAGAGGTAATCTGCTTTTATTGTTCGGTGATGAATTAGCAATGTTTACAAGCAAAGATTATTAGCAGTCAAATCAATCAATTGAATCAAATGAATCAAGTAAATAAAATGAATCAAATAAATCAAGGGCCCTATTCTCACCGCTACCTCACCTCACTAGAGTCACCATCACCTCACTTACCAGTCACCTCACCCACGAAGAGGTATTCCGAGACTCATTTTAGGTGAGGTGACTTTTGGGTGACCGTCGTCACCCAGGTGACTCTCAGAATCGTATTTTTTAAGTCACCTCACGGAAATTGTTAACTGCTAGGATCATCTATTACTCACCCAGATATTTCGAAAGTGCATTATGTCGATTGATTGATTAATTGGCATTTTGAAATCCAAGGTGGCGGCTTTCGGTTATCACATAACACTTTAAATCACCATCAATATGGGTATCATTTGAAAGGTATTGATTAGTAAAATGCGAAAATTGACGATTGACGCCATTTTGAAATTCAAGATGGCGGCTTCCGGTTACCACGAAACACTTAAAACCACTATCAATATGGGTGTCATTTGAAAGGTATTAATTAGTAGAAGGCGAAAATTGACAATTGCCGCCATTTTGAAATCCAAGACGGCGGCGTTCGGTTACCATAAAACTAGTTATGTGCGCCGCCGCCACCGGTACTTTATATTATGTGATATAGTTAATTCTTTACACCTTTATTATAAATAACGCAACTAGTAATTTTTGCGCCAGGAGCTGTATAACCTTGCAAAATAAGCCAAATTTTTGCTAGAATTATTTTGAAATTTGAGATCTATGAATTAATATACCCTCCAACATCTACCTCACGGTTGAACGTAATGTCTAATTTCACTATGAAGTCAACTCACACATTATTTTGTCTTTGAAGAAAATTTACAAATAAATTTTTCAGAAATAGTTTATATATTATTAAAGTAATTCACAAAAAGTTTACAAAATCTAATTCCTTGAACCACGTAGATATGTTTCCATACCCCGATATTTAAAATCGCTTTATTTTAGCCCCTAAAACACCAGTGAAGCAAGGACTTTGTAATGATCACATTTTTAGTTAGTGGAAATTGGTCAGCGAGGAATAAAAATACAAAGTGTTTAATATCTCCGCCGCTTGTGAACGGATTTTGACAATAATAGCTTGTTAGAAATGGATTTTAAGCTTTCTATTTCCAAGTGATCGCTTTGTTGGAATGCTATTTGCGTAAAACATGTTGTGTTTTGACAAAATCACCTATATCTCAGAAAGGAAACAACATCGAAAAACAAAAATTAGTGTGTCAAATTGTCACGTTAGGCCTCTCATTTGAAACTAGTTTCATTTCATGCATACATACACACACACACACATACATACAGAGATTGTTGAGTTTGTCGAGCTGAGCCGATTGGTAGTGGAAGCTTTGCACGATTTGCACTATGAAAACTGCGAAGGGACGACCCTAACCGTCTGCCACCGTAGAATAATAGATATATGCTGCTACCCGAGCAGAAGAAAATAATAGCGGAATACTACATTCAGGTAATCCATACCAACAACTGAATACCACATTATGGTATTAATAAGCTCTACATAAGAGGAAAAATATCAAAAATAGTAACACAGACATGTTCTACAAATAACTATTTAATAATGAAACGAATTATTATAATACCTGAATAACAATTAAAAATTTTCAACCTAACAATAACAAAATTCACAGTATGGTGGTATTCAATTAGTATTTGTTAAAATCACAGGAATACATAAATTATACTAAAATAATGTATCATACCTCAGGTATTCAGCAGGTATTAAAAATGTTTCTTCGATACCTGCTTAATACCTCAATGAGGTATAATAATCAATCAATACCAAGTTTTGGTATGAATACCAAAAATATTATGCTTGGGTTATTGGCCAGTTATTTTCTCCTGGTCGGGTAAATTTACCAACGCTTGAGTCTCGTCATACCGTCTTGCAACGAGTGTTGATTTTCTATTACCGTCTACTTCTGTGTACACCGTACAGCATACGGACAGAACATTCCTGTAAGGCAGATGTTGCAGCAAATACTGATCATATTGTTGTGATTATACTAATAAATCAAAAACTGATTCTGTTACCTTTTCATCGGCGACTTTCCACTTTGACTTTCAACTCTCGAAAGTCTCCGCCATATTAGCCGTGTACGATAAGTAGCATTTTGTGGGCGCGTGCTATGTAAGCGGCTTTTGCATGATTTCCACGCGCACGACATTTTGATGTTTACGCATGCAAAACATGGCTGGTGTTCAGCTTATCTGACTGCAGTGATCATCTCTGGTCAGTGCAATTTTTATCCGTGAGAAAAAGGCTGTTAAGTAGAAACTGACAACGTCTAGCTTAGGTGTATTTGGTTGAAGGTGGCAGCCTGAGGCAGGTATCACGGATGAAAAATTTACGCGTATCAGTAGCTTCGCGCATTTTAGGCTATTGTTGGCCGTAATTTGAATACCACTCGTACGCGGTTAAGTCAGAAAACTATAGCGCGAAAGTAGAACTGCCCCGTTTTTTCTCACCGAGTTCGTCATCAGAATTATGACCCTGTATGTATGTATATCGATCGATTCGTCCAGGGCAACCCTTGATGTTCAGTCCGTTTCTGGTTGATCGTTGTGATAGATGTAACATTTGAAAACACGTGTGTACCTGATTCGCGGTTCTGAACATTCCAAAGAATCGTGAGCGTATTTCACAATGAAAAGACAAACCTTGCTCTCTTTTATGACATTTGTTACCGCTCAGTGGATTCCCGCGACTAGCAGCATTGAAATCGGTGTGCAGTATAACAGTTAGTAGACCAACGTTTCATTTAATTTACATCCTTCGAGCGGGTCTATATATTTTTTTTATTTCAATTGTGTTTTTTTTTGCTACAGTGACAGAGTATTGGAAAATGCCGGCCCTATTTCAGTACGAAAGCATCGAAGACTGCCTCAGATCCAATCCGGCTGGAGTTTTCTGTGTTGTGAAAAGTGTGGTGAAACCTGACGAACGATCGTCGATTTGGAGAACTATTGAAGTAATCATTGGTGCCTTGGGGCTCGGATCTGAAAGAGTCTGATGCATTTATATATTTTCGCAGGAATATTCACAATACCCATTTCAGCATCAACATAGTATTCTGACCCGTGGTGTCTGTTTGGAGCAATGCGAAGAATTAGTGAAAACATTATCCGATCAGCAAAGGGCGCAGTTTTTGCAGCCCAAGTTCGATATTAAGTATAAGGTAAATAATGTTACCATCAGTCCTCTAATCACGATCAATCATTAAGGGGTTACATCACTGTAGAGTACAAAAAATAGTTATATTTCGGATTTTTTCGCGACAATAAAAAAATAATGTAGAAATTCATTAAAATGGAGTTTAGGATCCTAATTACCGTAAGCTCCAAGCTCTTGTTGCAACATATTAACCATTAAACCGGTATAAAACATTTGGTTGGCTCCGACTCGGATTACACCAATTGATGTTGTTAATTGAACTGCTGCGTTCCGGTCTGAGATTCAAGAAAACGTTAAAAAACAACAAAGTCAAGTTAATAAAAATGAGTAAATTGTATAAGGCTGTCCATTAGGGTGGGACAAAAGATAGATTCCTGCTCCGAGCAACTTTTTGGATACCTTTCGGGTTCTAGAACTATATTTTTGCGCCTACGGTTTAAAGTTTACATGGGATTTCGCATGAGGAAATTAACTTTCACAAAACAATTCCTCTAGGAGCAGTGTTAAGAAATTTCAAAATCAATTACCTATTTCTGCTTGCATTTACCGAAACCGACATTCAGATTCAACGCCTCTCTCATTCATTCACTTTCCAACTGACTGAAATTTCATGCAGAATCGAATGAGTGCAGAGGAAATATAAATTCATTCACCAACCAAAGCATAAACAAAGACGTAGTCCTAGGTCAAAAAGGTTTTTTACAACCCTCCCGCAACTTGACGTTTAGCCTAAGTTGCATGAAACCACCGTGTTTCGAATGATGTCGCCACCATAGAACGCCGTCCACAAATTGCGATACTGTAAATTTCTATGCGAGAAAATAATTCCGTGACGTCTTTTACGAACTTGTTTTCTTTATTTACATTCGGAAGCGGTAATCAAGATGATCATTTCGAAACAGCGCAATAATTTAATATAAATACAAACAAGTTAATTCGTCATTTTGGAGTTTCATAAAAGGATTACAAATTGTGCCGAATGTAAAATGTATGATTTGATTTGAGTGCACTTCTAGTGTGAACTTTTTCTTCTCCCGTCGCCCTTGAAATATCTTTCGCATATGACAATTCTCGAAAGTTTGTCGTTAGTATTAAATACATTTAGTTTTGAGATTATCATTTTTCACTTCGTATTTAATAAAGGCAGGATTCACCTCGATTGTTTATTTCTGACAGCATGCGACATTTACGGTGCAAAGGTTTTAACAAAATTCAGAACTGATGACAGCTCATTTTCTATCGGAGAGGGAGAAAAACAGTCCAGTATCATTGTATGTGTTGTTTACATTGCAATGCAAATATTACTACCAAATATCTTAAAACTAAATGAAGATGCTCACTAACTAGTATAAGCGCCGCTTGTTTGTATGCTGATGATTCCAAAAAATCATGAATCATTTAAAAATAATGCATCGGAATAAAGATGCATTATTTTTATAATAAAACAACGCCAAACCCAAAAAGTCTTCAAAAATGAATTATCGGAAGTAAAAAAATCTGAACAAGAAAATTTTCAACACAAGTTTACGCTTTTTTTAGAAATTGCTCTTAAATAAAGATTGATCCGCCATTTTAGACCCACAGACCCAAAAAAATGGTTTCAACGAATTTTATAGGAGCTGTCAAGTTGTTCCCCCTCTGGTTTTTTATGAACTATTTTATATGTATATTAAATCTGAAACATTTTTTCTTCTATTTCCAGTACACTAGCAATGATTGGATGGTGCCAAATATCCACAATTACAGACATCGGTATAGTATGATAGTGAATATTTGCCAAAACTACCGAATACAGACTAAGTACAATCTAAACGTATACTCAGAAATTGAATATTGTACCACAAATTCAACTAGAAAAACCGGTTGGTTTGTCTTGCATCAATGATAAACACAGTGTGCCCAAAAACGTTATTAACGGAAAAAATTAGCATCAATAATTATTAATAATAATTAATAATAATAATAATAATAATAATAATAATAATAATAATAATAATAATAATAATAATAATTAGAATTATTCTAGGATAGGATCCGCCAGCTGGCTTCTTCTTATATTTTGCTAATCCCTGCTGAAAACGACATACCCCCACTCGACCAATGTTGCCAAAATATTTGTTTTGTTACAGTCGTGTCCAAAACTTAAATTGTTCTGATTAAAATATTCTATATTATGTATCAATTTCACGCTCCGGGAAAAATCAATGATTTAGTCTTTATATCCGCATTTAAATGATCATTACGGGTCTTCCATCGGAATACAGCAAAGCAAAATAATATATATTTCTCGACAAACATATGATTACGGCCTAAAAGCCAACTGTCAAAATCCACTTTGAATGGAAATTCTAGACAAACCGTTACTAGTTGAACACAGTTCACAACAGTTTATGAAAGATAAAACTTTTCTCTTTCATTTACAAACCAACATCTGTGATTGGCGTGTAACGGTTTGTCCGGAATTTCCATTCAAAGTGGATTTTGACAGTTGGCTTTTAGGCCGTAATCATATGTTTGTCGAGATTTGTTGTTGGCCATTACGAAAAATATTTCCATGCTCTTAATTTTTGTAAGTTGCTTTCTGAGTCGAGCAACCTCATTCACAAGATCAATCTTCTCTGTTCGCATTTGGTTTAAATATTCTAAAACTACTTTTTTGCAAGGCTTAATTTTTGTTTAGTTTGTATAGGTGTTTAGGTTTGTTCCAGTACTTCATGGGATTTTTTCGGAGAAAACAGCAGTAGAAAATAACACGCTCCTATTTCCACCGATGATTGATGCAGTTAAAAACTGTAAAATTCAACTGTATCGATAATACTAAAAGAAGAACAACAAGCGATTTCCAGGATAACTCTCACGATTTGCCCCAAAGTATTGCGAATCATTTCTTAAATCCACATTGCGACTTTTCAGCCATGCGTCACAGGGCCGTGCGTTGAATTACGCGCCCATCTAGTTTGCATCAGTGCGAGTGAGAAAACATTTTGACGTTTGTTTTTGTTTCGACCGCACTCGTGTGTATCCCATATAGCAACAACTCGACGAAATGCTATATTATCTCGCGATAGACAACACTCCCAATTTACTCGGCGCTGGAACAAAGACAATTTTTACATGAAGTTGAAATAATTTTCATACTTAGGCTAAATAGTCAGTTACTCGGTTAGACTTCGAAAAGAGAGATAATATGTTTGAATTCGTCTGCCAGAAAATGCCTTTCACTTCATAATTACAGACGGACGTTATGGAAAGAAAGCGGAATCTCAAGAAAACCAAAAAAAAAACAAAACGGTAAACAAACGTTGTTTTACGTTTTATATCACAATACGACAACACTTCCAAGCAGCCCTTTAGTACTTTTAGTTTCCAAGCCGAACGTTTGCCAATGTCACTTTCGTCCAATCACGAGCTGGTTCAGAATTGGTTCAAAAACAGTAGACAGAGCTGGCGGATCCTATCCTAGCATCAATTCAAAGCGACTTTGGTTAGTCACTATTGATCTAGACTGGCGGTGATCCAAATAATTTTGCACCTATTTTTAAAATTTTTGTATCATTTTGATATCATGGTGGTACCAGTTTAGATGGGGATTTTCTGTGGGATCGCACTCTTAAACCCATAACTCCGAAACAGGAAGTCCGATCAACAACAAAAATCAATAGCGACTGATGGGAAGGTTGTACCTTGCATTTGGGAATAAGTTTGCTCAAATCGATCCAGCCATCGCTGAGAAACATTTTTTTGCCATATACACACATACATACATACATACATACTACCTGGTGGATGATCTCGGTTTCGAAAGAACTGCTCTCACCGGGCTAGGGTAGAAGTAGGCTTGGTCCTGGGGACTAGACCTAGTAGTTCGCAAACAACGAGAAAGTGGGGCTGAATGGTACAAGAAGGGAGCCGTAGGGCTCAGTAAATTAGACAATCTGAAGCTTACCTCCCAGATTGTCTTTGTAGAGGAAGAGCACTAAGTCTCGACCCACAGCTAACTTTCCGACTGCCATGGAGAAATTGCCCGCCTGTGAGGATGATGTAGAGTGGTGCTGTAACCCTACTGAAAAGAATTAGTCCCCTTGCCTATGTAATGCCGTAAGGTATAGCCGGAGAGGAATCAGGTTCTGGGCAAGAGCAGTGGTTTTTAGCGGGTCGGGAGGCAGTCCAAACCCGTTCCCTGAGACGTTAGGATTTGCACATTTCCCATGGATAGTTGAGCATCGATGCAACCAGAATTCCTTTTTCCTATTATGGCGCCTTGATGACTCCTACGCTGATGAAACGGTGCTGCTCTTCAAGGTCCGAGTGGAGCCTCCGATACTCCCGTTCGGGTTACGAGAAACGTTCGTGAAATACGGGGTAGATTGATGATTCAATCGAGACTGAGGCGGTATGGTCTATTGAACATTGTTGAAAATTCATAAATTTAACCTAAAACTACGAAAATTCAACGTAGTAATATGAATATCTAAGAATTCTACTCTGCTACCAATTGTATGAAAAAAGTTGACGAAGATATCGTATCGATCCATAGGGGAGACTGAGGAGACTTGATCCCCGGGGAGACTTGATCCCATCATTGTAACTCAAAGGCGGATCAGAATACATTAATCGAATATACTATAAAGTTGCGTAGTTTTATCTAAACATAAATTTCATTAACACAGAAAAAAGAAATTGGACTTTTGTGTAACCGAATTTTTATCGATTTAAAAAAAAGTCTCAGAAGAACTGAAGAAGATTTATTTTTCAAATTTTCAAACTTTTATAAAATTGATAAAATCACCCACTACATACTCTACTTTTGCATACAGAATTACAGGAGAATGTCAATTATATGAATACGTTATGATTGAGCTGATTCTTTTGTTCAACTATATTTTTACTAAAATTTGCTGAAATAGATGCTATGGGTTCACTTGATCCCTTCAAATTCGTGGAGATTTGATCCCCTTCGCCATACTTCATACACACCACTGAAAATAACCAAATTCACACCAGAATAATTGAAGTCATTGTTGTCATAAAAAAATGTCAAAAATGAACGCTTCATCGTAAAGAAACATAACTGTAATTGTTTACTACAGTATACGTAGCAACTATTCATCCCACATTTGAAGTTCCTCAACCATAATAAAGACAGCTTTCAAATAATTGAACGGAGATTTGGGGAATTCGTAAAAAAATCAGGTGAGAGATGCGTAATATGTAGTAACAAAAATAACAATACCTAATCATAACAATTTAATCAATACTACAATCCACTTAATAAAATTGAATGGGGTAATGTACCCGTTTTTGCCCTATTAAGAAGGGTACCACATTATTACTACAATAATTTTATTATTTCAGCTTCTTTGATTTGTTATGAAGGTCCATTTTTTATTTCGATTATGGAGGTTTTAACGTTAAGGTCATTCGCCTCTTATTAAGAGCCAATATAATAACAAAATTGTCTTGAGAATGGTGAAAATCTTCTGTTTGAGCGCAGGAAAATCTCTAATCGAGTACCCCCATTATCGCAATACCATTTGAGTCAATGCGTTGAGCAAAGATGGCAGACGCTGCTCTAACTAAAAGCTTCAGATGGGTAGGATGATAGTAGAAACAGGGCAAAAATAGGCTTATTACCCTACATGCTCTTTTAAATACGTTTTCATAAAGGAATCAAGTGTCCCCAAATT
Source organism: Topomyia yanbarensis (assembly GCF_030247195.1). Lineage (NCBI taxonomy): Eukaryota > Metazoa > Arthropoda > Insecta > Diptera > Culicidae > Topomyia > Topomyia yanbarensis. The sequence goes on along the minus strand of NW_026683308.1, from coordinate 3,237 downwards.
AAGGATCGAGTCTCCAGTAATCTAAGAATTTTCCATTTTTTGTTTTCCAGAAATGCTCTTAGCTCATGTCCAGTATAATATTTCCATGTAATTTTTTTATGATTATTAGTCATCCCTAGAAACAATATAAAACTACAAAAAAATACATAGTTTTTTATCATTCCACGGAGTTGGACTGAAAAATAAAAAAAGGGGATCAAGTCTCCTCAGTCTCCCCTACGGTACTAGTGCCAGAGTATCCATACTGATCTTGAGTGAACAGTAGGAAGTTATGAATGCAAGAATTTCACATCGCGCGAAATATCATGAACTTTTGCACCCAACATGCTACGATATGGAATGTAAAGGTACATTTTTGACCTAATATGAGCCTTCCTGGAACCGACAGATCCGTAGTAATCTAAAACTAGAAAATAACAATTCTTTATGAAAACCCACCAATTTTTGAAACCCTCAAATCTTTTGTTTGGCAAAAGTCCTTGTCACCTTGTTTGGATCCCACCCATGTTTGAGTGAACGATCCTCGGTTCCGACAGCATGAAGTAACAAGTTACTTTACGCTTGTCCGGACATGCCGTAGACGCAGGTGATTCGCATTTCTAATGCCAAAAGACCCTGACTCCTACGGTAGCAGACAAAAAGTTAAGTCGCCGGTGAGCTCTAAGCTTGCATATATGACCCTTCCACGCTTTTCTAAACTTTCTCCCTTCAACTCCTTGCTCTCCCTTGAGTACTAAGGCTCTAAATATTGAAAAATATACTTCACCTTCCAATCCCTTGCTAATTAAATGCCGTAACAACTGTTGATAGATCAAGTAGGCCGTGTCGAATAGCTAGCAGTGGGTAGTTGGAGCACCAGTGAACCAGAAGCTGCGATCCACCCGGAATCGCTGGATGGACCTCAGCACCTACTGACTAGCCCGTTGAATAGGCTAAGTCCATCGCTGGGGACTAGACCGAGCAGATCGGGACGAAGCTAAATGGCTCATGGAAACGAATTTTGGTATCGGGAAAAATCTACCGCTCGATTTCTAGAGAACCTCTCTCGCCAGGGTATTCTCCGTCGGAGTAGGCTATATACATCGTCTGGGGCTAGACCGAGTAGTTCGCAAAACAGATTTTCGTAAAGTTGGAAGCTGAATGGCTCATCGAGGAAGTGGGACGAAATGGAACGAAAGAGGGCCAAAGATCTTAAAGGAGTTGCGGTGCTAAATGGCACCGGACAGGGAGCCAAAGGTCTCAAAAAGTTGTGGTGCAAAAACCAAAGATGAATCGGTATCGGGTGAATTTCCTTCGCCAGGAAAATAGATGAACTCGTCAACCACCTCGAACTCGTCGCCGTCGATCGTAATACTACTGCCCAAGCGTTTCCTATCGCGATCGGTTCCGCCAGCCAGCAGTGCTGCTTATGGCTGCTTTAGTCCTGGTCCAGAAGTCCTCAAGGAGAGCATCGATGAGCTCCTCCTCCGGTGGCAGCACTGCTTCAAGATGCTGCGCGTACGTTGTCGCGACGTTGGTTCACGCGAACTTGTGTGCTGCAAACTGTTCAGTGCAATCCAGTGCTGGGTTGCACTGAAGATGGAAGAACTCGCACGGGAGACCAACTGCTGGTTGCACTTGTTGTATTCAACCGAAAGTTGCACGGCAACTTGTGTGCTAGTTTTGCTACTGATGCACTAATACGTGTGATTTCAAGTTTGAACCGATTATAGCGAAGGGGTAATAGACTCACTCAATAAGTTGGACAATGCAAACGTCACTAGTATTTGTTATTGTTTACTACGATGCACTTGTGGTTTTTATTGAGAAAATGAACTTTATTCTCTTCACCTGCTTTAGATCACTGGTTCACCGTTGGTGATCTTTTTGCGGCCCGTTATGTGGGGCGTTAGAATTAGGCAGTTTTACAACTTGTACGTGGTGACAAATCTTCTGATAATTCTTGGTCTTTGGACAATCACTGGACCAGGATTTCAGCTTTTCAGCCTCACTAGCACTTTGGAAAGTAGCCGCACTTGGCAAAGTAGTAGCTGAAAGGCTGAGGAATAGCCTAGACACCAACCTTTGAAAGAAATGCGCTGAGCTAACTGATGAACGAACCGATCGCAACGGGTGTAAAGACCGAACTGACAGAAAACTTCAAATTGCGATATCTTACGACTCCCCCAATGCATCATTTCGAAATTTACAGAGAAGATGCTTGGATACTACATCTTTCGAATGCCGAATTGATGGTAATTTTTTTCTGTTCATAACGGCTCTGGGCACACCGTGAAACTCCGATGATCTAAGCTCTACCCATTTCAGATTATTTGGATATCGCGTTCTTTGCAACGATTGGATCACTTTTGCTACTCGCCCTCGCGTCTACCGTCTACGACTCCTGGCTAGCGAAGGACCCCAATCACTATCGGATGCCTTTGAAGGGCACAAGTATGTGGCCATCGCCGAGCCGGAAGCTGAAGCTGCTGACTAATTGTTCACAATGCTTTCAGAGACTAAACTGCTAACCGCGTTCTCTCTGAGGCGAAATATCAATCGACTCACATTCGAACTGACAACTGATGCTATCCAGCAGGACCTGCGCTTCCTGGATGCTATCCGTGTGTACTTAATAACCATCATCACACTCGTTCACGTGATTATAGCACTGGGGATGACTACCAGCCAGAATCCGGAAGCGATCGAGAAGGTAAAAAGAAACGAATTTGGTTGATGACAGACCTAGTTCTTAATCGTTATGAATTTCAGTTCCTTTCGGGCATAGGAATACAAATGCTCCAAACACTCCTCCCATTGGTAGTGGACGTGTTCCTTGCCATCAGTGGTATTCTACTAACAGTACGCTTCATCGGATATACCGAAGGCAGGCGGTTCAGCATCAAACCATTCTGGATGGGAGTAGTGAATCGGTATCTTCGCTCCTTGCCGGTGTATGCTTTGGTAATTTTGTTCAGCACCTCGATCTTCGATCGATTTCAGATCAATCCATCAGCGTACAGAATTATACCGATGATTAGGACGATATGCCGGGAGAAGTGGTGGATCAATTTATTGTTTATCAACAATTATTATCGACCCGAAGAGCAGGTGTGTACTTTGAACTACATGATTCTTCAGACAACTTCTTATAATCGATTATGAAACTAAATTAATGCTCAAACTTAACTATACATTTTGAAGTTAGACTGACAGCGGTTAATGTTTTAAAAATATTGTTTTACATTTTTTTCCCGA
>NW_026683307.1:0-99377 GCF_030247195.1 Topomyia yanbarensis | reverse complement strand
CTCCAACCAGTCGTGCACTAAGTTGAATCTTTGGTTAAAATTTTGGGTGTTCTTGGAAGCGCTGGAACAGCAGCCTGAAAATTTTGGCTTCAGTAAAAGATGATTCTGAGCCAAAGGAGCATAATGATTTGTCGTGGTGAGTGAAGCAGCTCTTTTTAGTATTTATACCAAAGAGTGCTTAAAGTGTATTTCAAGTGAACGCTTCAGATTCCTCGAGCACTGTTTTTACGCGGGGCATGGTAATAGATCATATGAACGCTCCCCACAATAGATATACATTGCAGCATTCCTAATGCATTCATTTATTTAATGCAATCCATGACGTGCGGAACAAACAACCGAATAGGCAGACGATCCTTGTCAAAGAAGACGTAATTAATTGCAAAGCAGTTCCACGAAAGATCACCCGATACAAGTTTAAGGTGAGACAAAATTTTGTCCCGTCCTGTGCGATTGCCATTCAAAATCTTCACCCACTGTAGCAGGGCGTTCTGAAACAGCCAGACCCGAGCGAGAAACTCGAATTGCTGACCACACCGTCGATCTTAACCGAATGAGCGGACATATAAACAACGTGGTAGTCCTTCATAAAAGACTTTTTCCAGTAACAGTTCTGAGCTTAACTGGGTAGACTATCAAGCTATCTGTCACTGATTATCTTTTATTAAAATAAAAGATCAGGAAATGTTTAACAAAGTTCCATGCGTATGATTTTAAGCGGGAAGTAGAGCAGGAGTAGAGCAAAAATATGGCCATTTATCTTCACTTGATGTATGCGGGAATTGTACTGATTTTCTTTGAAACTGGCACGAATAATGTGTAAAAACCTTCATCAGCGGTAGATCATCAAGCATCTTTTTTTCACTTGCATGTGTAAAAAGATGGGTTAGTAATGTCTGGGACATAACCGGAATGTTGTGAAGGCACTCGGATTGATAGTTAAAATTTAATTATATGCACCTCAATCGCTAATCTATCAACCAGATAATAGCTTCTAAAAATTGTATGCTCTCTATAATTTTCTTAATATACACTCCCCTGAAAATATGCTCTCTTTATCGTCTTCAAAAAACTAGCTTCAACTGATTTCACAAATGTACAGTATAAGATTGGAATTTGCATTTAGATGAAATGAACGACGATTCACTACGAAAGAACTTCGGTAATTTGTTTTGGAAATAGTGATTTTCGGTATATTTACAAGTTTTCAACCATAGGGAATAAATAAACAAATATTCAAATTTATCGTTCAGGTTGTTGTAAGATATAGGCGGGTTGAATTCCCTAATAAATCGTATCCTCAGTAAACCATTATGCCCGTAGAGTCTCCCGAAGAATTCTCCGTACGTTGCCTTCAAATACATCAACTGATTTACCAAAGTTCCCCGAAAGAATGCTCCGTCCGTTAGCTTCAAACATCTAACTCCGAATGGTATTACAGACAAATCAACAGGCAACTTGCATTATAAGCGTTACAATACTTCAGTGTGCTTTTGGTGCTCCATATTAATGAGTTAACCTGAAATAGACAGGGAAATTTTAGTTTTTCGCATCACTTTTGAAGAATAGTTTTCGCACTTTAGGGGGTTATGAAAAATGTCAAGAAAGTTTGAATTTATGTAAATAAATGATTTCATTACATCAAACTGGCAGTATTTTGGTAATACCTTTTTCAGTGAAATAAACAAGCATAAATTTATAAAAGTATATTGATAATTGGCGAAGTTATGGTTTTTTTCACCCAAACGCTTTTTTTTAAGAGGCTTGCGGTGATCACGATTGAAGACCAATAGATCAACTAAGATCCCAAAACACCATTAGTATAGTAGTATTCCTCGTACCTTAACGATTAGTTGAATAAATAATATTTTTTTCCTGCCGTCCGCAACGTTTATCCTTAAAAATCGCTGTTTTAAGGCCTAAAAATTGCATTAAAAAATTCGCATCTAAAAAACAAAAATTTACGTATATAAAAGGAATCGTTAAAGTACGAGAAAAATAAATTACGATCAATTGAAAAAACTTGAAAAAAATCGGTTGAGTGGTTTTTCGGCAATCGTGATCACGGAAAATCATTTTTGGAAAAACGACATTTCGAGATAATCGAGTGTAAATTTGAAGTTACCACTGCTCTTGGTAGACGAAGCGCGCTTGGAAGCGCTGTAACTTTCGTTCTATTTTTCGGATCTCAATAAAAATTTGGGAAAATATTCTAAAGGAGTTGTACTTTCAGATAAAGTAAGAAAAAAATTTAAATTTTTTGAAAAATAAAAAACTACCCCTTAAATAAAAGGCATGCTTAATCCCAAAAATAACTTTCAACAATGACATTTGACCTGTGCCGGCTTTTACCATACCGTTGGCAGGGTAGGTCACCACCAAGTTCACCAGCATTAGCAAAGGTTTGAAATCTTGATCTGCTTGTAAACTGAGAGAGAATAACTGAGAAAACAAGTCAATCATTTACATATACACACTAAATTATTGTTCAAAAGTCGAACTGAAAAAGGAAGCCAAAGTTAACACTAAAAGGGGCGTAAAACGTACACTCTGCTAAAGGCGCCATAAGGCCACGTTACGACCTGCAGAATTAATAACAATAACTGAATGAAATGTATGGACAGGGGAAATGAATACATCGAACAAATGAATTGAATGAATTAAACGAATTAAATAAATTAAATGAATTAAACGAATTAAATTAATTGAATGTATTAAATGAATCAAATGAATTAAATGAATTAAATGAAATAAAATAATTAAATGAATTAAATAAATTAAATGAATTAAACGAATTAAATGAATTAAATGAATTAAATCAAATAAATGAATTAAATGAATCAAAAAAATAAATGAATCGAATGAATTAACTGAATTAAATGAATTAAAGGAATTAAATGAATTAAATGAATTAAATGAATTAAATGAATTAAATGAATTAAATGAATCAAATGAATTAAATGATTTATTTATTTATTTATTAACAGATTAAGGCCGAAGTGGCCTGTGCCGTATACAAAAGATTCCTCCATTTCACTCGGTCCATGGCCGCGCGTCGCCAGCCACGCAGTCTGCGAAGGGTCCGCAAATCGTCTTCCACCTGGTCGATCCATCGTGCTCGCTGCGCGCCACGTCTTCTTGTACCGGTCGGATTGCAATTGAGAACCGTTTTCAATGGGCTATTGTCCGACATTCTGGCTACGTGCCCGGCCCACCGTAGTCGTCCGATTTTCGCGGTATGACAGATGGGCGGCTCCCCCAACAGCTGATGCAACTCATGGTTCATTCGCCGTCTCCATGTGCCGTCTTCCATCTGCACTCCACCGTAGATGGTACGCAGCACTTTCCGTTCGAAGACAAAAAGTGCGCGTTGGTCCTTCACGAGCATGGTCCAGGTCTCGTGCCCGTAGAGAACTACCGGTCTAATCAGCGTCTTGTAGATGGTCAACTTCGTACGACGGCGAACTCTGTTCGACCGAAGTGTCTTGCGGAGGCCAAAGTAAGCACGATTTCCTGCCACGATGCGTACCATTGTCGGCGGTCACCAGTGAGCCCAAGTACACGAACTCTTCAACCACCTCGATTTCGTCGCCACCGATGCAAACTTGGTCGACAATGAATGGGCAGTGCGTAAGCCTCTTGTACCTGAAGGCATAAAATAGACCCCACTTGCGGTCCTTAGCTTCCTGCCCAGTAACTCCTAGCCCTGGCCTCCTCGTGGCGTCGACTGGGATACGAGTAACCTTAGTGAAGATCGGGTAACCAACCCCGGTGGGAACTTTGGTCGTATGCTGGCAGGGAAGGGGGGGGGGGGGGGGGGTTACCCTTCTTCGGAAGGTGTAAACCTGTCCTGGTGTCCAGGTGGGACCTTAAGCAGTCCTGGCACGACGGCCCACCGGCGAGACAGGTGGTTGGCGTAGGCCCTATAAGCCGCCCCTTAAAAAACCCACATAACGAACAATACAGAAGAGAATACGACCTAGAACAATAGGCAACGACCCAGGCGACGAATAAAGGATCACGATTGGAAACTCGGAACATGGATGAATTAAATGAATAAAATGAATTAACTGAATTAAATGAATCATATAAATTAAATAAATTAAATGAATTATATAAATTGAATGAATGACAGTAAGATTTCGTTTTTGGCATGCTCCATTTTTGGCAACAAAATTTTCCATTTTTGGCAACAAATGGGTTCCATTTTAGCAACATTGTTGTTGTTCCTAGAAAATCTTTTAAAAAATGCTCAATGCACATTTTGTTGTCAGAATTGATATCACTTTTAACTTCATTTCCAAACATGAGAGTCATACTTACTATATTTTATGGGGGCGGGCATAGCGAAAAGAATTAATTTTGCAGATTTTTTGTTATCATTTCATTCCATTTCACATATTTTATATAATTAATGTTCTTGTAACATTTATGATGTCACAAATTGAAAATAAAAGCTTTCAAAGTAAGGTTCCATTTCTGGCACGGTTCCAGTTTCAGAAATTTAAAAAAAAATTGTTGCCAAAAACGGAATCCTATTGTATACGAATTAAATGACTGTATTGAATGAAATGAATTAAATAAATTAAATGAATTGAATGAATTAAATGAATTAAGTGAATTACAGTAATGTTTTGATTATATCACGCCTAGTTATGTATATAGGGATGGCTGTGTACATGTATAAAACAATATTTAAGTACATGCATATGTAGTGATTTAAATATATACATACTGACTTACACATGCATACTAAGATAAGTACATATAGATATGTATATACACAGATGCATAGATATATGGATATATAAACGTGATATAATCGAAACATTACTGTAAATGAATTAAATGAATTAAATTGACTGAATGAATTTAATGAAATTAATGCATTAAGTTAAAGAATAAAATTAGTGAAATTAACAAAATTAATAAACCTAATAATATTATTAAAATTAATAAAATTAACGAAACCATTAGCCTTAGTAAAATAATGAAATGAATAAAACAATAAAATCAGCAAAATTAATTTAATTGATGAATTGAAAAGACTTAAAAAATACTAAAATTAAGAAAAACGAATTTTTATTTATGAATAAGATGAATGAAATGGATTACGGTGACTCAAAAGCAATTTTTTAAAAAGGGCGTAAAAGTTTCTATATGCAGCATTTTCCAAAAAAAAAACATATTTTATGCTGAATGAATTCTTCTGCACGAAAATTATATACACTGGCAAAAACGTTGTGTAAAAAAAAACAAATATTTATAAATAGTTTTTAGCGTTTCGGATTCTCCTCACCAGTAACTAGCACCAGTCTTTAAGCTAGTTAGACGATAAATATAAACTAGCACTAAAGCTGGCATTAGTTAGACACTCAATCCTAAATCGAAAAAGTCATACGTCTTGCATGAACTAAGCATCTCCTGCACGAAAAAACAGCTATATTTTTTGCATAGTGCCAGGCGTTTTGGTTCGCAAACCAAAAAAACTATTTAGGATTCCGCATACTCATCAGCAAACCAGAGCTTCTATGCTTGTCTTCCCAGACACCACCCGGAACATGTCAGATGCTTAGTTCATGCAAGATGTACGACTTTTTGGATTTGGGATTGCGCGTCTAACTAGCTCAAAGACTGGTGCTTGTTACTGATGAGGAGAATCCGAAACGATAAAAACTAATTTTAAGTTACGTATTGTGCCCTCCTGCTATAATTTCAACAACTATATTTTTTTGCAAATATTTATATTAAAAATTTAAATTTTATGTTTTGTCAACGAAAACCCAAAGAGAAAAGAAACTTTGCAGTGTAATTGCATAATAGAGAACTTATCGGGAAGAAAGTTTTTATAAAGGTAACTTTACATTTTTTCACATTTCATGCTGATTGGCATATAAAACTGTAATTTTATTCCAGAATGATTCTAAGTATCATTCTAAATCAAAATGCATTTAGTACAAATCTTCCAAATGTGATAATTGTCGAGATATTTGGAAGTTTTCTCCAACAAAACCAATTAATTCGTGTAATTATGCTATTTTTAAAAGTTATTCGTGTTTCGGTGCGGTGACAATTTGCTTATAAGAGGCATTGCGGGTGGATGGGTCTATTAGTAGGTATAGGGGTTGTGGCGGAGATCACGATACTGTTGGGAATCTGTGATGACATCATCACAGTTCCTCGATGGCAATGTCGTATATACAGGTCTGGCGAAGATGGCACTTTGGTATTCGTAAGATGAATCTTACATGAGTGGTGTGGGTGATCACAGTATAAATCGACTTGCTTTCGTCATACCGGTCGTTCCGCTCCCATTGAATCGTGTGACCGCTATGACGTCGACCCGTTGTGCTTCTGGATTGTTTACATATTTTTGGTTGCCAACACTAGCAAACCGTGTGTTCCGCCACACCTATATATACCACATTGCCTCGATGGCGGAGTGGTTACAACACCCAAATGGAGACAGGGAGATTGTCGATTCGAATCCTGCTTGAGGACATATCTTTTCTCAGTGTGTCCAATAAAAGGTGAATTATTACCGTTTCGGTCATTCTTTCTCTGTTAATTTTCCATTGGACACGTTCCTAAAAACCTTGCAAGAAGGAAACAACATGACTCACGTCAGAACAAGGACTATATAGAAATAAAGCCTTGATATCAAACAGCAAATTACAGGTAATCTAATGGATCCTATTTGTATTGTTGGAGAAACGTGAATAACTTATAAAAAGGTTGTAATGAAACAAAATAATTGTGTTGTTTAAACAAAATTTAAAATAGCTCGAGAACTACTAAATTTCTAAATTTTTTGTTATGTGCATTTTAATTTGAAATGGCACTATCAAAAGTTGTTATTAGCAAAACTTTTTTTTATTGAATGTTTCTCCATGGCTCGATGACACTGGAAAAGTTTATTTTGTATCTTTAATACGATAGATAACGCGAGTAACTTAAAAAGGGTATAATTTCACGAATTAATTGTTTTTGTTGGAGCAAAATACCAAATATCTCTACAACGATCGTGTTTTTGAAGATTTCTGCTTTAAGCATTTTGATATGAAATGATACTTGGAATCAAATTCTGTAATAAAATTACAGGTTTGTATGTCAATTAGTATAAAATTTGAAACATGTATAAAGCTATCGTTAGAAAAACTATTTTATCGATAAGTTCTTCATCATACAATCACATTCAAACTGTTTCTTTTCTCTTTAGGTTTTCCTTGACAAAACAGAAAAATTAAAAAAAAAACTAGTTTATATTGCAATTTAAATTTTTTACATAAATTTTAGCGTTTGTGAAAAATGACACACCATTTTTCCAGTGCATATATTTATCGTGCGGTATTCATCCCCTAAAACTCGTTCTCAGATAGTTTTGTTGTTTGAAATACAGTTTCAGAAAAAAATATTTTTAAGCAATGCACACAGAAACGTTTACACCCTTTTGAAAAATTTCTCTTGTTTCAAAATATTGCAATTGCCAAGAAAATGATGGAGATTGATGGATCATGTAGAACACAACTGAAAAATTTTGTTCGAATTGGCGATGGTCATATTTTACGGTCGACCGGTTTCTCATGGAATCCCTCCTTACGGACTAATCTTTTGTCTTCTGCTGGTAGGGATCCAGTTTAGGTAGAGTCACTACGAATCGCTCAAGTTTAACAACATGTCTCACGGCAAAAATAGGCTTGAAAAAAATACTCCATGAAATAAATAATTAAAATAAATTATCATATATTTAAAATTAGTCCAATATTCAAAATGAATAAAATAAACCGAACGGATAAAATCCATAGAATTAATATACTGAAATAAAATGAGTATATGGAATAAAATTTAAAACAAAAATGTTTTAAATAAAGCAATTGAATAAGACGAATTCAAGAACCAATGTTTCAGGAAGTTCTGATTATTTTTTTTTTATTCAGTTCGCTTATTTGATAGGCACAAATGCGTTAGCTTGACGGTGCCGAATGCTTGTGTTTTTTACATTTTAAATACTTAAAACTAGAAGGTTACAATGTTCAGATATTTTTTTTATATTGTCGAGTTCTACAGCTATCTTAAGACTAGAAATACAGAGGCAAAAGATTTTTCTTCATGAAAAATTTTAAAGCGAGGAATCCAGTTTGATATTTAAAAGGGGAAGGAATAGTTTTTTTTTTACGAAAAATTTTACAGTTATCTTAAAACTAAAAATATAGTTTAGTATACAAAAGGGGGAACAAGTTTTTATGAGAAATTTTACAGCTATCCTAAAACTAGGAATACAATTCTATTTACAAGATGGAGGACAATAGTTTGAATGAAGAATAAAAATTACAGCTATTTTAGAACTAGGAATACAGAATACGAGTTTGATTTTTTTGATGGGGACTTATGCTTGGTTAAGATACTCAAAGGGGGCTTATTTCCATCATCGGTTTAGCAGCAGTTGTATCATGGACAGGGGAGAAAAGGCGTGTATGATGACATGGGAAGAAGAGCAGAACTTGTAACTTTCGGGCAAACAGGAGATCAGCGACACAGTGCCTTGTCAGCAGGTCGTCGAGTACGGGGTTGGCGGATGGTATTCTTCAGACCCGCGGGGAAGTTATCAGACCATCGGGTCGCTCTCATGTTCTGATTATTTGAAGAATGACTAATTATCATTCAAGGCACTTTCTAATATTACCATTCTTTTCTGCTTTCATCTTTTCGTTTTTGTTCTTCTTTTCTTGACGGCGTCGTTTAATTAGACATCAAGGTACTATGGAACGTTCAATTTGTTTTAGATTTAATAATGTTTTTTTGTGGTCATAGATTTCCGAAAAAAACATTTTAATTGTACGCAACTCATAATGGGATCAATATTTTCATTTTTCTTCCTTTCGATTGTGTCAATTTGAAATGTATTTTATTTCCAAAAGGCAAATGGCAAATGGTCAAAACTTTTTCAAAAAGATAACAAAAAATATAGATATAGATTTTTGAGTAAGTCACGTGCAGAAAAAGATATATGATTAAATTAAAAAGAAATTAAATAAGATAAGAACATGGTTTACCATATGTTCTAATACTACTAACTTTCAACTACTTCACTTTTAGGAGTTTTTCCAATTCCATTAAGTGAAAATATGATAATAATAGATATTGTTGAAAAGAACCGAATGAATTTGTGACATTTGCAAAAAAGCATTTAATTCGGCTTAACCAACCAACCGATGAATACGGTCTGCATAATACGCACTTCTCAGAAGAAATGCAGTGATCACGATTTTCGTAAGCTAATTCAGTCATTCGTTCATTATAATTTAGCTTGCAGAAAAATGTCGTTGTCGTGGTTCGCAAAATTAAAATCGTGCCCGTGAATGCTTAGTTCCTACCCAAACAACTTATTTCCGTTGACAATACTAACACAATCCCTCGATCAACGGCAGCAGCGTGGTAGGACTCTGTATTCAACATCTAGTAATAGAAATGTCACCATTTTCAATGTTGGCGAACGTGGATCGTGATTTTTATCTCGGCTCCAAATGCAGTTAATTCTGTTTTTTCATGGGAATGCCAAATCATCCAATGGTGATATTTTTCCTCTTACAAACGATGATCCACAGGCTGAATCTGCAGACATGCACAAATAAAACCCATTAAACACAATATTAATTACACCTTGACTGCACCTTAAGTCGCACTTTTGCCAAAACAAGGGCGGCTTCAATCACTTGAACGAACAAAAATAAAACAAAAACGAAACAAGTTCCATTAATTAGGTTCTAAACAGTCGCAACTTCATCCAAAGTGGGACATTTCAACATTGAAATTGAAAGCCAACCGGTCGTGCCTTGTTGGTTGACGAATGATCCAGTCACCCCGCCGCCGCTTGCAATCACTTCATGACAGCCCGACAGCCCGGTCAGTTATGCGGATGCACTTGCATTCCTTTCTGGGAGGGGGTGCAAACAACGACAACTACGCTGCTACTGAACGCAGAACAAGCACACGCTGAACGTTTCATGACCATATTTTCTATGATTGACGACAGCGAAGACGATGACGATCTATACGATCTACGGTCCATGTGTAAATCGTACCCTTGACGACATAGGTTTGAATGGGTGATTGAACATCATTAAACCGGTAATTAGAAGACATTTAGCGTAACCCGCGGTTGATACTATCTTCAGTTGCCGGCCCTTGCAGAATTGCTTGATTTCTACATTCAAACCAACAGAAAAAAAATGATTAAACTAGTTAAGTGGGAAAATAAAATCGAGCTACAAAATGATTTCATCATTCATCTACCCAACTATCAATTCAAATTTACATCTGTTTGATCCAGTTATCCGAACTGTTAACACTGTTGTAGTAATTCCAATTTTGATTGCATTGGTTATACAATTAAAAGTTCCAACAAAATTGCAGAGGCGATAAATCTGAGTAAAAAAAAACTGTCGAATTAATTTATTACCTTTCAAATAAGGCCTGCGCCAGCGACGAGCATTAAATAACACTTATTCCCAAAACTGGTTCACTTGTGACATCGGTTTAACTATGTAAGTAGGTAAGTATGTAGATTATGTCAGAAAGGAAAAGGAAAATGGGATAACACGAAACCAGCTCGCCGGAGATAACATTTCATAAGGTCTTTCGGGTGGCCTTCATTTTTGAGCGCGAGTTCAACCTCGTTGCTCTAGTTCGGCAACCAGATCCTACTAGCGCACGAGGTTGATATCATTTTCAAGGTCTCCTCCACTACTTTTCTTTCACTTCGTCGCGACGGCGGCTGATTGTGATAAATCTCCATGGCAGTCAACCGTGAGTAAACAAACGGGTACTCAAAATTATGAAATGAGTTGAATGACGCATTTATTGCCATTTGCTTCAGGAAACGGCACTCGTTATAATTTTTTGGCACTAGGACACACGATGATAGTAACAATTCACGATGGTTTATTAGGTTAAAAAAAATTACTACAAACAGTGACGCTGATCTATCCACAATAGTTTTAAACGTGAAACCATTTGCAAGAAGAAAAAAAATACACGCGCGACCGAGTTCTGTGTATATATTGAGATTGAGATTGGCTGGTTGGAAACAGGCTATCAATCATATGAATAAATCGATACAAAGCTGAGGTTCTAGATTTGATGTACACATTTAGAATGGATAGTGTAAAAGATTTATAGTAATTGATTGTGATTAATGCAGCGATTTCGTGATTTGCGTCTCACCTTATTATTTTTTTATAATAAGGTTTAAAAAGCCTGACCTGTAGTGTATTGGCACTGTGCGGAACTCTCGACTCACTTTCGTGCCTAACCACTAAAACACTCCTTACTCGTTTTTAGCCCCTCTTCTCTATGGAACGGCATCAAGGTACTACTTCGTTGGCCGGGGGTTTGTATCTGAACGCCTCACTTGGTCCATGAAATGACTCGAGCAGCTTTGATTTAACTCCCGAATCTTCTCTTGCGTTTCGTCTCCATCTATGACATCGCCATTTAGCTCACGTCTCAGTGAGCTGTTTAGTTGTTGATTCCATAAGCCATTTAGCTCCTGTTTACGTGAGTCTTTCAACTCCCAACCTTATCGTGATCTATTCGGATAGTCTCAGGCGGTAAGCTCAGGCGGTACTCCGACTGAGAGTTTACTGACGGATGAATTTCTCCCAACACCGAAACCCGCTTCCTTGAGCCATTTAGCTCCCAGCTTTATCGAGATTTACTCGGATATTATCCGGCGGTGAACTACCTAGCGTAGCTTCCGGTTCACTAGCGCCCCAACGATCCACTGTTAGCTATTCGACACGATCTACTCGCTCTTATGCCCGGCGGTGGATCTAGCGTACTCACGAGCTACCGGGAGGGGGTCGAGGTTGATCCGGCAATTCCAGGGAAAGCCTAACGTCCGATTTACTGGGGCCCCGCCAGGAATCAGTGGACCCAGTCTACACCATCGGAGAGCTCCCCGGCGGCAGAATTTCTCCAGAAACCCTATTTGTGGTTCCTCGGCGGCATCCTAGCCAACGGCGCAATTTTATTGGTCCCTTCGCCACTTCCTCTGCAGTTCGGAGAGTATGCTCATAACCACTCTGTTGACAGTGTCCCAGATATGCTCGTCGTGTCTATGTCGCACCAGGCATACATCTTCGGACGTTTTAGAACCTGGGGAATGTGTTCCGGTGCCTCTTGCACGTTCACACAAAGAGGTGACGAAGCGTGTCCAAACCGATGCAGGTACTTCCGGAAGCATCCGTGCACGGACAAAAACTGCGTCAAATGGAAGTTCAGCTCTCCATGCTTCCTATGTACTCAAGCAGACACATTTGGGATGAGTCGGTGGGTCCACCTTTCTTTCTCCGAGTTGTCCCACTCTTGCATTACGTGCATTTCTCCGCATTCCACGTACTCAGCCAGAGTGATGTAGATGGGGATCATCCCGGCAATTATGCAACCCGCCTCCGACGATATCATTTTGTACGCACTCGCGACACGAACAGCCATTAGGCGAAATGTGCTTGTCAACTTCTTCCGGTTCCGCTTTGAATTCAGCGCATCAGCCCAGGCCGGTACGTGCAGCCTCTTGCTCCTCCGTTAATCGGCATAATCCTTGTCAATGCGTTTGTTATCATCGCAGCCTTCGCACATACATAGTCGATATGGCTGTTGAAAAAACCGATCGTCTACCATCACACCCAGGTGCTTCAGCGCACGCATCGATGGGATGGTCGCGTGGTGAGCTAGCTGCAACTTGACATCAGCCATGCAGGTTTCCACGGTGCCTATTGTCTCTGCCGTCAACATAATTTGCAAAGCCGACAATCGCAACTCCCCTTGGCAGTTGCAGTGCTAACACTCCATTGTACATTATATTCCAGAGCGTTGGGCCAAGTATGGAGTCCTGAGGTAGACCCGGTTCTGCGAATGATTTTTCAGAACCTTGCACAGATAGTCCAAAACCTGAATTCTGTGCAGCGCTACGGCGATAGCCCCCAGCTAACACTGTTGAACGCGTTCTTCACGTCTATCGCCACAAGGGCGCTGTAGCGATTACCCCTTCTCTTTTCCTTCAATGCTTTCTCCGCGGTCGCGATGACTTTGCGGATGGCGTCCACCATCGATATCCCTTTCCGGAACTCGAACTGCCTCTACGATAGCCCGTTTTCACTTTCAGCGTACGTCGTCAGCCTGTTGAGGATTACCCTTCCCAAAAGTTTATCAAAAGTATCCACCATGCATATAGGCCGATACGATTTTGGATCTCCTGGTGGTTTCCCTGGATTTGGCAGCAGCACCCGCTTCTGGATCTTCCATCTATCCGGGAAGTAGCCTTCGTCCAAGCATTTCTGTAGAACTATCCTGAACACGTCCGGAAACGCCAGGATCGCGGTCTTCAGGGCCACGTTAGGGATACAGTCCCGTCCGGGAGCTTTCCTCTTCGTTGGAGACTCGATTCTCACCAGCATTTTCACCGTCTGCATCGACCTACTGTGTAGGTGGCCATGCGGTTGGGTCGTACTTCGGATAACGAACCTCCATGATAATTTTCAACTTTTCAGCTCACATTTCAGCTGGCGTCGTTGGACCCTTGATCTTGGCCATCACGACACAGTAAGCGTTGCCCCAGGGGTTATCGTCTACTTCTCTGCATAGCTCCTTGTAGCAGGTGGACTCACTAAGCACTATCTCGTGTTTGAATGTGACCCTAGCCGCCCGGAATGTCACCTCGTAATCTTCTTTGACTGCCTCAGATCTTGCTCCACGAACGCGTGTTCTGAATTTTAGCCAGGCAGCGCCGAGGATGCTCAGTCTTCCGTTCCACCAGTACGCCGGATACCTTCAGTTCTTCGGCTCCATTTTCCTCGGCATTTTTATATGACACGCCCTCGCTAATGATTCCGACAGCTCATCGGCATTCGAAATTGGAGCGAGGCTGTCAGAACGAAGTGCTTCCACAAAAAGGTCCTTATGGAAGTCCTTTATTGTCCACTTCCGCTCGCCAGTCCTGTAACGCTCAGCGTTACAATGCAATTCCACCATTTAATTCCACTATGTTATGTTAAACATAGTGGAATTAAATGGCAGAAAACCTCTGTAAAGTGCTTCGTGTATTACACTAAGACCTCCGTTCGTGTTCATAATGCAGTTCCGCCGACCAATGGTGTCGCAATGTATTGCTTAATAACTCTCCAATTCAAGTGTTCCATCAGCGACGCATTGCAGGATGTTATGTCAATGATGGGGTTGGGTTAATGTCTCCTCCTATAAGAACCGGCGTTCGTCCGACTAACGAGTCGGTTAGTGCGTCCAGAATCCAATTGTACTGCTCTGGTGTCCAACGTGGAGGAGCATAACGGCTACATACGATTAGGCCGTTGATCCTGGCGATCACGAAGCCTTCGTGTGTGTTATCCACCACCTCTTGAATAGGGAAACCGGCCATCACTTGGCTTGCCGCCATCCATGCACTATCACCCACCCAGCTACCGTTATCAGGAGAAACACGATACGACTTTGCAATAATTGAAGTGTCGCACTTTGTTTTTGTTGGTGACTGCCACTACAGTTGCTGTGCAATGTCGCAATGATTGGGATTGAGATTGGCGTGCCTTTTTTGTGTTATGTGGTTCTTTCCTTTGGGCTCCTTTGTGCAGAGCAAGCACTTCGGTTGCTTTGTACAGTCATTAGCAATGTGTCCCTTCTCCCCACATTTTCAGTACAGATCGGATCTGTCCAAGCCTCCACAGTCTCTTGCCTGATGGCCGAAGCCAAGGCAACTGAAACACTTCTCCGTTTAGTTTAGTGACTTTTGGGATAAATCGTAACGAGCACAACGACCACCCAACTTTGATCTTACCGGTCAACATAAGCTGGTTGGCTGCGGCTGGCGATAAGCGTCACGCTGCTGTCTGTGTGCCACTTTACACCTTCCTCAACCTGATTGACATATACGTTTTCTCCAAGTTACATTTCACAATTAGCGCGCACCGCACTTCGCCTTCCATTGTGATCTTGTCCAGATTCCTGCACTCGACCACCGCTTCCTGAACTAAAGCTCTCAAGTTCGCTTCTCCTCCCATCACCGCTTCTGCCACGAGTTCCCGATAGGTCGAGCTCTTAATCAATGGACTCTTCTTCAGGTGGAGCAGCATCTCGCCTTTCTAAATACGCCTGGTGCTTACTACGTTCTCCCCAAACTCCTTCAAATTGGGATCCTCTGACACTCTTTTCGGGAACACAGTGTACGTCACGCCGTCTTCTGCTTTGACGACTAGAACGTCTCCCCTATACCTCCCCTGGCGCGGCAGAGGGTCTTCTTTCTTCATTTCATCTTTTTCTTTATGATTTTTCCTTCTCTCTTCTATGGTTTGGTTCTATGGTTCCACTTTTTTAATTTGTCGGTTGTTTCGCTGTCCTTCAGCGACCTTCTTGGGCTTCTTCGGTTCCTCCTCCTCTCCTGGTGTTTCCCTTACTCTTTTCACGAAACGGGAGTACCGGTCACTCTTCGGCATTTTATAGGCTTCTGCTTTCGCTACCTCCGTGGTCTTGAATGTCTTTTCGATATTTTCAGCCATCTGTTCGCATTCGGCTGCTGCTACGGCAAATTGGATGCTAATCACTAGATCCCTGATCTGTCCGTTCAAGTTTCCCTTGTTTTTAACGAATTCGTAGAGCTATTCGATTTTTTGCCTCAGATTCGTCACTTTAGGCAACCCAGACTGCTGGTCTTGAGTAATACTTGATTCGGCGTGCGCACTTGAAGCCTTAGCTTTCCTTGGCACCCTGTTGGTTTGTCGCCACTCGCGCTCGGTATGGCCTCCCTTGGGTGCTCTCGCTGCTGTTGTACTTGGTCGTTTACTGGGTTTATTTTTGTTGATGTTGATCGGATCGGCCTTTTCATCATTTCCTGATGGAAAGGATTGGAGAAGTGGTAAGATTACGGATAAGGAAAATAACACATATACAGAGAACATAGACAATACGGAAGTATTCTTCCTTTCTCGATAAGCGGATAAATCAAAACCCCCGAGGGAATATTGAGATAACAGAATGACAACACCCTCGAAAAGATATTGTCATTCAAATACGGCTTAAACTATGGCTCTTCACCATACTGGGTTAGCAACATTAGCATATTCTTGAGTTTCAGCTATCTGTACATAGGTTCATCTATGTTTGGAGAACCAAAAATCCTGATACGCATTAGCATTACATTGCATATCAAGTGATATGAAATTCCATAATCAGATTCACAAAGATCACACGAATACTACTCAGCACGCTGAAAATAACCATGTGATAATCGAGTTTGCAATGTCCAGTCAGTGCCCTGACTAGAATACTGCAGTTATGCTTAGAAAAATGAAGCAAATTATTTGACATTTTCGGATTCACATCCGGCAGAAAAGTTTTTGTTTGAACGCAAGTTTGCAATCTACTCCAATAGTTCACATGTTCCTATGCAGCTCAAGAGCGAATCTTGTGCTTTATCCAACTTATCGACAGTGGGAGAACTGATTCTGGACCAACGAACGTAAGTCGCAGCACTAGCTCTAGCCAATTCGTCCGCCCCTTCATTTCCAGTAATACAGGAATGACTGAATACCCACAGAAGGTTCTTTGATTTGAGTTTGTATTTTATAGGAAGGGTCAACCAACACAACTACAGCTTCTTATAATGGGTCAAACTATCGCTCAAGTCTACACAGTAAAATATCTAGGGGTCTGGCACGACTCGAAAGGTACTTGGGGATGCCACATTAAGTATCTGAAACAGAAGTGCCAACAAGCGATCAATTTTCTTCGTACAATAACCGGAACATGGTGGGCTGCCCACCCAGCAGACCAAACAATGGTAATCGGTAATGAAATACGGATTCTTCTTCTTTCGTTCCGCTGCGAACATACATTTCATCAAAGTCGATTTTGGAAGCTCTCATATCGATTGCTCATTCGATGCGATATCTTGAACCCGGTGAATGATTGAAAATTTCGAATGTCTTATTGAGCTCAATTCTCAGACCCGTTTCATGTCCCTGTATTTTGACTACATGGCGCAGAAAATTAATCTTTCTTCTTACAATCCCAACCGTTCCCATTTCTTAAATTCTTCTGAATCTACTGTTTTCTTCGACACTTCCATGAAAGACGAGATTTGTCCGGACCACATACGCCCGGAAGTGGTTCCAAATATTTTCTAGAATAAATCCCGAGAAGTCGGGTGCTCTAAGATATTTTATATTGAAGGTTCAAACCTCGAAGGGTCTACTGGCTTCGGTGTTTTCAATCAAAAGTTCGCCACTTGTTAGAAACTCAGCGACCCTGCTTCAGTTTACGCCACAGAAATAGCTGCTATTCAGTATACCCTTGGAGTCATTGACACATTAATCGCAGACCATTACTTCATCGATTCGGGTAGCCTCAGTTCCATTGACGCTATGCGCTCGATGAAACATGGAAAGCACTCCTCGTATTTTTGGGGAAAATACGAGAGCTACTGAGTGCGACAAATCTTTCTAGATTACCTTGGTGTGGGTCCCTTCTCATTGCTACATTCCGGGCAACGAGAAGGCGGTATCTTTAGCTAAGGTGGGTGCTTTAGAAGGCGACATTTATGAAAGACCAATTTGGGTCAACTAATTTTTCAGTTTTACTCATCAGAGAACCCTCAAAAGTGGTCAAACTTCGTGGAGCAAATGTGAACTAGGAAGGTGGCTACATTCGATAGCCCCCGAGGTATCAGCGAAACCTTGGTTCAAGAGTATAGATGTGGGTCGTGACTTGTGCAAATCTTGCCACCTTGTTAGTTGCCGCTCCTGCTGGGTGCCTTTAGACCTTGCTATACGTGTTGTAGAAAGAATTTCGTTGTTTTTGCTCAAAATAAATTCAAATAAATTGGTCATTCAGTGCCTCGTTTCCTACCGCTACCATTACTCCGCTTGATTGTCTGATGCTCTTTAAACGTCACAACGATAAGATGCAATGTGCGAATCCGAGCAACTGATCCAATGTCACCAACACACTAAAGAGTTATAAACAATTGAGTGCTACTATTTTTTGGAACATAGCCTTCAGAGATGATTCTATATTCATCCTATGTTGGGTGCCCCTGATAGCCCGAGGTCTCTGACCGTGGCCCAAAGTGCCCATGCATAAATACGGTACTGTACCGTGCCTTATAAAATAAATAGACCGAAAGTAGCAGATAGCAGGGCCGGCGGAATACTTTTTCAGGTGGGTAGTAAGATTCGGAGCGATTTGTACCCATACTGACATAAGTTCAGACATGGTGTGTGTAAGTGAAAATGAAAATTACTTGATAATAGCTGGTGGCCATTTGGAAACAGCCCTTGTTAATGGGCTGTATGACCAACGGCTTAGCGAATATGTGTTTGTGGATTACTGATACTATATAGAGCATTTATACAGCTAAGTATAAATTACTCCGTTCTTTTAAATTTCGTTACATTAATATTTCATTCACTGCGATATAACTGCGATTTGGTGGATACTGAAGCCCACATGACGGTGATGACCAGTGGGAAGGTATCTCCTACGACCGACATCCTTTCAGGATTAATAAAGGACTACCGAAGGTAAAAATAATGCCTGTCGTTGGGATTTAGAACCGACTTGGTTCTAGCTTAGCAACGACGTGTTACTGAGCTTCGCACTTGCTTCCTTAATGGATTTGATAAAGAATTTATTTTATTTTTGGTTTTTAAAGTTTCTTTTACCCGGAGGGAAATCTAGCAGGTCATAAGCCGGAAGTACGACTTATGATGACTACGGTTTTCCTAGCGGGTTGTACCTTGGAAAGGAGAAAAAGAAATAGATTATATGATAAAGTATACTTCACTACCAACTCCTCTGTTGGTTTGATTGACGTCTGCTGGGCGCTGGTAGGGACCTCTTTAACTGCGAATCACTACAAAGGAAAAATGTGTCATCGGTTTCTACTTAGAAAGAAAAACGACTAAATCACTGCTATGGGAAAAAAGCGACTGAACGACTGATTTAATTTCATATTCTTAAAACTATATATACAAATTCCTAATCTAACTATTCACCTACCTACTTAGTCCTAGCTATCCACCCTTCTCGCTCACTCCTACCGTGATGTGTTTTTTATTCCCTTCCGCCGTCCATTCGGTACGGCCGGCAAATTATGTTCCTGCCTGCTAGACTGTTTTAGGGTGGGTAAACAATTCAAATCCTAAACCCTTTGCGCCGGTAAACAAATCAATTCTATATCTTTCGGCGCGGGTAAAATTATCTATTTGGTATCGGTCTAGGCCGGATACCTTTACGTTGGATTTTTTCTCAGGACCGTCGCTAGATCACTTTATTATTATTTTTTTTTCTTTTACGGCCTTCGTGGCGGTACTTGCGCCTCGCCGGGATCGCCTACGTACACAATGCTGTATTATTTGGCAACCGTCTGAGAGTTTTATTACTATCGTCCCTTCTAGACGATAATTGCTTTCTTCGCATTTCCTCATGGTCCTTGCCAAGTAACTTACTATCATAAATTTCACCAGTTACCTGGAGTCTCGTCCCTGGTGGAAGCTTAGACCACCGTATGAATGGTGCAATTAATGCAGCTTGGGACACGAGCGTCGATGAGTAATTGCGGCTATCATGAGGCCTTTTGTTATTATTGGGTAATTCGCCCACTCTCAATATAGTGCTTCCTTGAGCAATTTACTGGTTGATACATGAAGGCTTTCAGCCAACTTCAAACGTATGCATATATGTACCGTGAAGCGATCCTGAGCTCGACAATGCCGATGTCTCCTTTCAATACAAACCATGTCCATCTAACGTATGCGGAATGAAATTTGGACAACCCTTCCAGCATTTAAAAAAAAATTGCAACCCTGTGCAATGCATCATACTAAACGTCATACTCGAGGCACGCATATTTTTAACATCCAGTGTTGATTTTGACCCGCTAGGAGATACCTTGTAAACAAAATGGCAGCGAACAAGGAACAACGACGAGTAAATATTTGTATTTTTTTTTGATAACCATCCTGAGTGGACCAAACCAAGGGTGGTCAATCATTTCATCGCAGCTGGAATAAGTCGCATTACTATTTATAACATTCTGTCAACATACCAAAATCGAAAAACTACTGCCAGAATGTCTGGTTCTGGAAAATCATGCAGCTTAAGGGATCCTAAGGTAAGACATCAACTGAAAAAAGCAACTGTCAACAAAGTTGCAAAATCATACAGAGAACTGGGCAGAAAGTATAATTGTGATAAGAAATCAGTGAAAACTTATTTAGCCGCAATGGGAATAAGGAAAAGATCGAGAAAAATTATACCAGCGCTTTCTAAGGAGCAAGAAATTACACAGAAACATCGTTTGAATTCGCTGGTTCAAAAAGTTTTCTTCGCAAAAAATGATGTAATTTGCATGATTTGGATGATGAAACATATTTCACTTTGGATGGAAATAAGTGGCAAGGTCATCATTATTACGAAGCAAATGAGGGCGTAACTGATCAAGTAAAGCATGTAGAGCACACAAAACTTCCAAAAAAGGTTCTAATGTGGCTTGCAATCAGCCTGCTTGGAATGTCGGAGCCGATATTTTTCGAATCGGGTTTAGCCGTCAATGCCGATAGGTATATAAAGTTTTACTTACCAAAAGTTGTTGATTTCATCAACCGGAAGCACAAACACAAGAATATTGTATTTTGGCCTGATCTGCCATCTAGCCATTACGCCAAGAAAACTTTGGACGCAATGAAGGAGTATGGCATACCTTCCATTCAAAAAACTGATAACCCTCCAAATATACCACAACTGCGTTCTATTGAGGATTTCTGGGCTAATTTGAAACGGAGAGTATATGACAACCATTTTCGTCCGAAAACAAACATCTGATAACCAAAATTAAGAAAGAAATCAAGGAAATGCCAACATCGACTTTTTCGACTGCCATGGAAAAAGTTCCCGCAAACAGTTGCAAAGCTGCTCGAATGGGCGCCATTTTTTTACATTAAGGTAATAAGCTGACAAATGTTTGCGTATAGAGAGAAAATTCAATAAAGTTTGTTCTGCAAAAAATTGCCTTTTGAATTTTGTCCAAATTTCATTCCACATACGTTAATACAACCGGCCACTGGATGATCTACTTCCGGTCAAAAGACAAGCCATTTAAAATAATCGATTTATAAGAAATATTTTGTCTACGTACCCTCCCGGGAAGTAGAGATTCATGGGGTAGTCTCCGAGAGGGGCTTACTTGCGAAATACGGGGCTGGCTCCTTTCAGAACCTTTCGCTTCAGGCAGTGGAAATTGTGGTATCCAAGCAATTGCGTTTAGCAACAATCGAGGAGTAAAACGGGACTCGTCTACCTATTCGCCTTTTTGTACCGCGGGCCATTAGCTGCCGTCGTTGTAAATAATGGGGCCCTAAAGTTAGATCCACATAGATCCACATTCAAACAACAGACGTTTCGCGATGAAATGATAATACTGTATATTAACGTAATCAGGCGCTCCGTTCGATGGAGCATGGAAAGCACGCCTTGCTATTCCTGGGAAAAATATGGGAACTCCTGAGTGCTTTATCTGAAAAATCTTTCAAAATTACCAGGAACACCTATTAGTTTGATTTTTTTCACACTGATCCATTCCGGGTAATGAAAAAGGGAACACTTAGATTAGAATGGTGATGAGAAGGCGAACACTTAGACATTGGAAGGTGATATTTATATGAAAGATCGAGTAGCTTCATCGAGTTTTTCAATATTTAATGTCAGAGGACACTCCAAAATTGGCAAATTTCGTGGATCAATGGAAGTTTAGGAATTCCAAAGGGTATCAACAAACCTTGGTTAAAGTGGATGGATGAAGGTCGTGACTTCCTTCAGGCCATGTCCAATAGAGTGGCTCAAAAATTACATTTTTCAGCACAGCACTTTTTGAGTTCCATTTATGGTCCCAAATGCCTGTGCAAAGTTTGGGAGCGGTCGGTTGCTTCCCGGGTTTGCGCATTGCGTTAAAAGTTTATATAGGATTTTATATGGGGAAATCAATTATTTTGCATTTACGTTCATAAAGATCGCTATTTCATTCAATATGAAAAACTAGCTTTATAAAACGATAATTCAAACTTCGGTTAACAACTTTCTCGAAGACGGTAACTAGCTGCGAGTTTTCAAAAAATAGTTATAACGGTTTTAAAACTTATAGTTCAATCCAAATACAGAAATTAATTATTTCTTCCAACACTGTCAGTACACCACGACACCGATACTTTAAACTTGAATAAATGAGAATATATTCATCGCAGAGACTTGGTTCCTTTGAATGAAATGTTCAGAATGAATTTCTAAATAACATAGACGTAGTCAGAAAATGAAAAGAAGTTTAGTATAACATAAGAAGCACATATTCAACGCAGGTTTATACCGCCGAATTAAAAATTAATCTTACGTGTTTGAGTGCTAATATTAAATGGCTCTACTGTTATCTCATTTAAAATGGTACAGCGGTTTATAAGTTTTACATATTTTAAAACTCTATTTCTTAGCCGTTCAGAGTCAGAGTCAAAATTTCAAAAAATGCATATCCTTAGATTCCTTGAAGTCTCGGAACTGTTTCTATTTATGTTTTCGTTTGAGAATCTAGGAACGAAACCAGGAAAATTATTTCAAACAAGCGTTTTTTTTATGAAATTGAGTTAGGTTCACGCAAAACAGATGTGATGTTGGCGAACCAGAAATTTACTTCAGGTTAGAACCCAACGCGATTTCCAGACCTGAGTTAGTTTTTGCCCCAAGCAAAAACAACATCTAAATTTGTAGGTGTAAATCCCAAATATTGTAAATGTTATTTTCACAACAAAGATTGTAGTATGATTCATATTTGGGTCTATCGAAATATTAAGGAAGATCGATCGTTTACATTTACAAGAACGTATTGATTCTTTGTCTTATACAAAACAATCTAAAAAGAGACTGGGGAGTACACAAGCCTCCCCCCATTTTCTTTTCATTTTCTGACTACGTCCATGTTATTCAGCAATTCGTTCATTCAAAGGTACTTGGTACCTCGGCGATGAATATATTCTCATTTATTTAAGTTTTTAATGTCGATGTCGGTGGTGCACAGGCAGTGTTGGAAAAAGTATTCAATTTCTTTTGGATTTGGATTTTACCATAAGTTTATAATCTGGTTGACCAGTGAGAATCGGTGCCGAATGGGGCCATGTTTGGCATACAAAGATGTATGCAGAACAGCCATCATAAATCACAGGTTTATTGACCGAATACTAATAATAAACACAAACAAAACAAATGAGAATGTACATATCGGTTTTGTATATGATACTACTGATCTTGGATATTCCGCATTACTATTCCGATGCCGATTTCAATGGTACGACAGTTTTTCTCAAAATACTGAACGAGCGACAATGTTGACCACCTCAATGAAACTGATCCCAAAGTTTGGAAATATTCTTGAAAGCTAATATAAATCCCATCTAAAATAATATTGATACTCTGATTCAAATGCTGTCCCTAGATATTACGTGAAAGGGGGAGTGTGCGTAGCGTATTGGTAAATCGATTGCCTTGTACGCAGCGCACCTGGGTTCGAGTCCCGACCCCGCACATAGGGTTAGAAATTTTTCCTAAGAGATTTTTCTAACCCGAAGAGGCGAATGACCTTAAGGTTAAAACCTCTATAATTGAAATAAAAAAAAAATAATACGTGAAAATCATCCGGAAGATCCGGAGCATCTGTATAACAGACTAATTCATGAATCTAGTTCTAGAATTCTATAGTTTTTTCGAAAACATTTGTTCACGTTGCATTGGCAAAAATTCGTAGTTCCAAGAGAAAAATTGACCCTTTCTGGCACATAGTGACTATCCGGAAAATCCGGAATATTCGCTGAGCTGCTCAATTCATAAAGTTGCTGTTAGAACCAGGGGTGGCATTCCGCATCTCGATTCGAGTGACTCAATTCGAAACGTTTTGAAGTCGTTTCGACTAAATTGCGGCATTACGTGTCGCATTCGACCAAGCGTTCGAGCTTGTTAGATTGCGGTACTAGATTTCGACTACCTGTTCAAGCGCAAATAAGAGTATACACTGAGAAAAAATATTTTTAATTCTGCTACGAATAAGTTTCATTAAACCAATTTTGCTAAAATATAGGAATTGTTTTAATATATTTAGTTTTTAGTTGCTTGTTATCGAAATATATGCGGATAAGTTTCGCAAATATAACATTTTTTTCTAGTATACAATAGAAGTGAGCACTAGAGTGGCTCGCGGTTGTATGGGAAAACTTCAAAATGATTTAAACAAGCGGGCACAGCACTTTTTGAGTTCCTTTTGTGGTCCCAAATGCCTGTGCAAAATTTGGTAGCGGTTGGTTGCTTCCCGGGTTTGCGCATTGCGTTCAAAGTTTGCATGGGATTTTATATGGGGAAATCAATTATTTTGCATTTTAATTAATAAAGATCCCTATTTCACTGATAATGAAAAACCAGCTACATAAAACTATAGTTCAAACCTTGGTTAACAACTTTGCCGAAGACCGTAACTTTTTCAAAAAATAGTTATAACGATTTCAAAACTTATGGTAAAATCCAAATGCAGAAATTGATTAGTTTTTCCAACACTGCCGGTGCACCACCGACATCGACGTCAGATCGCAGTCAGAAAATGAAAAGAAGCGGGGGTGAGGGGGGCTTGTGTACTCCCCAGTCCCTTTTTAGATTGTTTTGTATAAGACAAAGAATCATTACGTCCTTGTAAAAGTCAACGACTGAACTTTCTTAATATTTTGATAGACCCAAATATGAATCATACTACAATCTTTGTTGTGGGAAAAAACATTTACAATATTTAGGATTTACACCTACAAATTTATGTTACTTTTGCTTGATGCAAAAACTAACTCAGGTCTGGAAATCGCGTTGGGTTCTAACCTGAAGTATATTGCTAGTCCACCAAGATCACCTCTGTTTTGCGTGAACCTAACTCAATTTCATCAAAAAACGCTTGTTTGAAGTAACTATCCAGGTTTCGTTCCTAGATTCTCAAACGAAAACTTCAATAAAAACAATTCCGAGACTTCAAGGAATCTAAGGATATGCATTTTTTTTTTAAATTCTGACTCTGAACGGCTAAGAAATAGGGTTTTAAAATATGTAAAACTTATAAACCGTTGTACCATTTTAAAAGAGATAACAGTAGAGCCCTTAAATAGTAGCACTCAAACACGTAAGATTAATTTTTAATTCGACGGTACAATCCTGCGTTCAAGATGTGCTCCTTATGTTATACTAAACTATCTAAAAAGGGAACTGGGGAGTACACAAGCCTCCCCCCTCCCTCATCTTTTCATTTTCTGACTACGTCTGTGTTATTCAGCAAGTAATTCTGAACATTTCATTCAAAGGTACCAAGTCTCTGCGATGAATATATTCTCATTTGTTCAAGTTTAAAGTATCGGTGTCGTGGTGTACTGACAGTGTTGGAAGAAATAATTAATTTCTGCATTTGGATTGAACCATAAGTTTTAAAATCGTTATAACTATTTTTTGAAAACTCGTAGCTAGTTACCGGTTTCGACAAAGTTGTTAACCAAGGTTTGAATTATAGTTTTATAAACCTGGTTTTTCATATTGAGTGAAATAGCGATCTTTATTAACGTAAATGCAAAATAATTGATTTTCCCATATAAAATCCCATACAAACTTTAAACGCAATGCGCAAACCCGGGAAGCAACCGACCGCTCCCAAACTTTTCACAGGCATTTGGGACCACAAAAGGAACTCAAAAAGTGCTGTGCTGAAAAATGTAACTTTCGAGCCACTCTAGTGAGCACCTTGAAATAAAATCGATGTTGTCAAACATCGATCCAAAAATATCCGATGTAATATGGAAATGCGATTTTTTTCCTTTTATGCACGAAACATAAATTTACCCTTTCCAAAAATATTTATACTATATAAAACAATTGAAAAGAACGAATCATTTCGTACGAGCCAATCAACGTCAGATTCACAAATAAAATTTTAGTTCATTCCAAATTGTTTTCTTGCATTCCTTAGCTAAAAATATTTAGCAGGTATTTTTGTTATGGCTGAATATAATATTTACTTCAATTTATGAGCTTTTAACTTTTGAAGTTTGAAAAATTGAACATTTTTCAATCGCTGATAGATCGGAAAGTATTTGATGCATGGAAAAAAACATTGAATATAAAAAGTTGCATTTACGCATGAGCTTGCCGGAAAAATTGAGATTTTTTTTACAACTTCTATATACCGCAATTATTATAAAAAAATTAATTGTTCAAAAATTGGATCAATTATTTTTGCTTATTTTTTCTTTAAATGATAAAAATCATGTTAAACATACTGTGTAAAAATTTTGCAGTGGATCTGAAAATGTTTAACAAGATATTACAATTATAACATTAAAAGGGGCAATTTTGCATTAAACGCCATGTTATGGGCCAGCTTTAATCGAAATATTTCGTAAAGTAATAAAGTTCTCAATATAATTATAAATGTTGTCATAGAATAAAAAACATGTTTTTTTTTAAATTTTCTTCTAACATTTGCAGACAAAAACATTCATAACATAAATAACAAAAAAACTTTATCAGATTTTTATTGGTGAGCTCATGCGTAAACGCGCTTTTCATTATTTAATACATTTTTCCGTACAACGAAGAGTTTCCGAGTTATCAGTGGTTGAAAAATGGTCCAATTCGTAAAATTCAAAAACTCATAACTTGAAAAAAAAAGCCAAAACAAAAAATGGATGCCAATTATGTTGTGCTAAGAATGAAAGAAATTTTTTTGGAAGGAATTAAAATTGTGGTTGTAAATCTGCCGTGGAATGATCCGTACATTCAATATGTAACATTACTCAACTTTTCGTTCATAGAGATGCAATTTTTTCAGTTCGTGAAATGAGCGAAACGAACTATTTATAATGCACGAAAAAGCTTCGTTGCAGAAAACGAGTAATGTTTTCGTTCATTGTATGATAATTATCGTTCCACCTAAGAATTTTTTTTAGTGTAAACAAAATCGTTTGTTTACACTTTGTTTTGTTTTTTTACGATGGGCGTGAAATTCATAGAATAAAAATAGTGATAGTGGTAAAGAAATTGACCAAAACATGTTCATAATTTGTTCACGTCACTCACCCTCACCACCTCCTTTCAATGCTTGGGCATTATTTTAGTTTGGTATAACTGTATTCTTGAACTTCCTACCACAAAATTTTAATATATCTCGCTGTTTAAGATGAAGCACCGAAACATCGAAATGCCTGGCTGGTAGTGTCTCTTATTCGGACATCAGGCGAATGATGGAATATATTATCTATAGAATGAGTTATTCACAATTATTCTTAGATTAAATAACATATATAATAACTAAACTCACGTATCACAAATAATTGTTTAAAACAACACAACTTCGAAGCCGCTTTTATATTAGCTTCAAATTTTTTGGAAAATAATAATAGCGAACAAACTGCCCTTTTTTGTTATTTTTAGTTAAAATAGTTAAGACAAAAATTCGTTTTCGTGTTTGCGAAGTTTTCCGTGTACATGTTAATTAATTATTTTGTTAAAGATGTAGCACACAACTAGAGGTAGGGAGAACACAATCAAAATGAATATTATAAAATTTAGTGCTTCCAGAAATTGTAGATGGCATAATTTTTAATCGGTTGATGCATTCAAATTTGTTAGCAATCCAATTTGATTCAAAGTTCTTTGCTATATAAGATAATATTTTGTATTTTCATGCATTTAATACAAATGACGATATAACACTTAATTCTGTTTGAATCCGTTGGGTGTATAAAACGCACAGTATGGCATTGAATTCAAGGCTACATTCTTGTGATATTGAAAACAATTGAGGTATAGCAGGAAACAAATCCATCAATTCGAATATAAAATTGTGTAAATCACCACTTTGAAATCAAGAATGATTGTGATTCAATACATCTATCGAATAGCGATTAGACAAGTCAATGTGTCTTCACTTTGCTCCATGGATTTGTTTCAACACCTTTAATTATTACTTGGTGTAGGATAATTTACTATCAATATTTAGTATTACTTTTTACAAAAAAGTATGTTCTTATGGTGAAAATTGATATAACATAAAGTAGCTCAAAGTACGTGGGAGCTTTTTACACCTTTTGGTTATTTTATATCCTCTAAGTATTCCGAAATAAAAACACAAATCATAATCTCGAACGACAGTCGACAGCAATAAAGCAATGGTTCCATAATGCCAAACCTTCTCGATAATCTAGTACTTCTTCGATCGAACTCAAACGAAAATTTACTTTCGAGCTCGGTTCGAAATACACACTTAAAATCCATTACCTACCAGTAGGTAATTTTAATTTGCTGTCCTTATTTCACTGCCGGAAAACAAGGGAGAGGGAATGATTTTTTTACTCAAAATTAATGGGATGAAGTTTAGTCGGCTTTGGGGAATATCTCCTTATTTTTGGGTAAATTTGGACTCCCTCTCTTTCGTTTTTCGTTGGAGGAAGTAGGATGCACAGATTTAAGATTACCTACTGCTAGGTAATGCAAGTTTTCTGTGTACATAATGCGAAACAAGGTCGATTCGATAGAATTTTGATCGAATCGAGATGCGTAATGCCACCCCACGTGTTTTTTGTGAATCTTGAGTTCTCATTTGAATGAATTCGTACTTATGGCCTTCACATGCTTTTTTGGCTACATAATTGCCTTCCGGAAGATCTGGAATATCCGTGGAACTGTTCTATTCATGAAGTAGTGTACTGTTTGCCGGATTGGTTCGTACACAAAAAAGTCAGCTTTGGCAGAGCGCTGAAATCCTGATCTAATGTTTAAATCTAATGAGGATAAATTATAAAATAAATAATAAGGATAAATTATAAATAAATAATTGTGCCATTTCCAGGTACACACTAAAATATTTTTTGAAACAAACAGTTTGAGTTTTCCACTACGTATCCATAGTAGAGATTAGCCGAAAGGTGGAGGATCTTAAACCAGCTTAAAATTTGAATATGCAAATCAAAACTTGCGTGTTCTTGCGCCAGATCTCCGTTAAATGAATCGTTTCGGCCTCGTTCCAGTTCGAAATGTTCTGGTTATTCTCGATCTCTCCTATATGTCTATCATATACATGTTTTTTAACACGGTAGATATCCAAATTTACTTATCTCTTCTCTTTTGTTTGACGTGCTAACAGCTACCTGGAAATCTGATCCCAAGAGTTCCCGGCGTATTCAAGGAGTCCAGCCGACCAGAGTTTACAATTTTCGCATTCGTGAACAGAATAAGGCGATATTTCACCTACTTCGACCAGCCATAAAAAAGCAACCGTACGATGTAACATTGTTTGCTCTCCAACTTTTCTCGACAAGACATCATTGGATCTCATCTTTTCGCGGTATAATATGAGATGATATTTTCGCGCCTAATGTAAAACTGCCGAATAACTAATGGTTTCGCGAAAATTCGCAAAAATGAGTAGATACAGATCCTTAGAATGAAAATACTGCAATAATGTGAGGAAATAAATTCTATAATGTAATATATTAATGGTTTTTCTTGAACTTAATTTATCACGAGGTTCGAAGCTGCGAAATTATCACGCTTCCATACTGCATTGTCAGCAAATTCTCGCAATTTCTTGAAAGATGAAAAGTTGGGTCCGTGCCTACTAAGGATGAAAAAGCTGTGCGATAAACTGCTTGTCGCGAGAATGAGCGAATATTTTAACCTCTGCAGCCGACGATCCGGCTCTTGATGTACTGTCAGTGATCTTCTGTTTGCCAAAATGCTGCAAGTTTCTGGCATTGTTGTCCGCCCTCTCCTCACCTCCTCTGCTACGATCTTTTCTACTGATGTTGAAATTAATCCCTCTGGTGTATGTGTTTTATCTTCCTTATAAAAAGCCTACTAGTGTTTCTCCTTGTTTCAATTTCCAATCAAATAATTGTTCTTGTTAAAAAATTACAAATTGTCTATCTGGTCTTAAAAAATATTTCTGACTGCATCCTTTAGCCTGAACAAAATTGCATTTTTTAATATCGATCTGAACTTCTTATTTTAAGATGAAGATGTGTCAAAATGTATTGTAAAAATATGAAATTGGTGCCCATCGAGAATGCATTTTGTGTGCCGCATACGTGGTTAATTTCAGGTTTTGGTTTGATCTAAACTTTCGAGTGGGTAATTCCCTCCTTGACAATTTTCGAGTGAGTAGTACTACCCATACTACCCACGTATTCTGCCGGCCCTGGCAGATAGTTTAAAAGTTTTAAAAAGGGCGAGTCTAACGAAATATCTGGAAAAGTGGACTACGAAAGTACATATGGATTATTCGGGCGAATGAAAATTGTGAATATGAATCATTGAATCGGGAAACTATCGGTCATAATCGGTAAAGAATGTTTTATTGATCTTGAAGTATGAAGTTCGTTTGCATTATTCTTAACATTAGTTTGAGTTGTATTACTATTTCAGCTATAGTGAAGATCTGATTTCACCAGACACCGATTTTGTCAACTTTTTTGTCCAATTTCTCAACCTCACATGAAAATCCGTCTAGCAGATGAATCAAGCCAAATTCAAGCAACTCCTTTTATGAGTATTTTAATTTTACACTGGAACCCTTAACGGTAGTTTCTGCTAAATAATATGAAAGAGTATTGAAGATATGTCTAGGGCATAATGAGAAACATTTTAACAGTTTGGGATTATTTAACCCTCAAAAAGGAAAGGGGTCTCAGAGGCACGGCTAGTAACAGTTCTCTAGTTTCAATGAACTTGTAAATTGAAACAGAAATGATCGAGCGCTTTCGGGCTTTCGATTCTCTCACTGATAAAGCGACAAAAAAGAGGCTTTTGATTTCATTGGGTCTTAGGAGCGATGCTTCTTGAAGTCACAATTTTAGCTTGCCTTTTTGAGGGTTAAAAGAATGAAGAAATGTCCTGATTTTGTCAGCCTAAAATACATCTCAGTCTATAATTTATGTACGTATTTGAATCATACCATAGATGCTGGGCAGCAACACAATAATAATTTTCAAATGTTTTTGTTTTACCATTTGTTTGAATATTTTCTTTAGCTAAGTGTTGATCTAATGTTTACAGTTGATCATTTTTCCTTTCATTTGCTGAATGATTATTGTAGTGTTTTAAGGTTCTATTTTTGCTATTTATTGATTTTGTGTGAAAGTTTGGTTTGGAATATTAAGTCATATCGTACATTCACGCGACTAATTCAGAAATCTCATTCGCACTTTCTTGTAGTGAAGTTCCAATGTGACAAATTTTGCACGAAACATTTGCTTAATAATTATCACATCGTATGAATTCCCACGTTATGGTATGCTGGCTAAGAATAAAATGTGACGCAAACGCTTGAGTCAAAGTAATTTGCATATCTGGCATTGAGATGAAATATCTCGAGATAAGCAAAAAAGACACATTTTGCGTTCTTTTCATCTGTAAACGATCCTGGCAACCTAACAGAGTTAGGAATTTCGTTAATAAATAGATCATGTATTTTGCACACTTAACTCGAACTCCAAACAACTGACTCAATCCAGTCGATATAACTCGCAACGCGAGTGTAGATGGACGGGGATTTCCCATAACCGCATGCCGCGCCCGTGGACGTTATTCCCAGAATGTGAAACATGCAGCCTTTATGATCGGTCACCGTTTCAAGCGGTCCTCCCGAGTCACCTTGGCACGTATCTTTACCTCCTTCGCGGCTACCAACACATATCTGTTCGTCAATAACACCTCGGTTGAACTTTCTGCTAGTAGCGAAGGAATTGCACTCGGACTTGTCCAGAATATCCAGTTGAACTTTTCTCAGAATGTCGGACGTCGCACCCGCTGAAACGGAATCACACTATTACACGGTCTCACTCGATATAAACACCGTTCAACTCATACCGAATTCTGTCCTTCCATACCCGGTCGCATAGGCAGTGGTTATATTTAGGTCGTGTCCTTCCCATAGACAAGCCGGTCTGATTAGTTTGGTGAAAAACACATCCTGCACCATTTTCACCAGCGCGATATCGTGGTACGCACGCCGAGGTGAATACTCCGGATGTCGGATGAAGTCTTCAATATCGAAATCAACCTGGTCGTCATCATCATCGCTCAAATCACTTTCACCCAGCCGAACAACGGTCGGTTTGGCACCGGACGAACAGTGAGCTGCGGTTAGCACGTACCGTTCGCTAATCAGGGAACCACCGCATTTGAACTCAATGCTGCGAGGATCATCCTCCCCGGGATAACCCAGGAGAGCCTGATGGGGGAATTCCCCTCTTCTGGCAGCTTCACCGCCAACGATTAAATCCACCACATTTGGACATTTGTAATCCTCGTACACTATGGACGTCGGCCGAAGGGATAGCGTGATGAGAGTCGAAGTTTTCACCGTCAGCTTACGGTATTCTGAACATTCTAAAAATTGAGTTCATCGCTTAGATGGGTCAATTTGAGCACCTAGGTATTACTTACTCTTCTCCGAGATTCGTTCCACGTTCGGGAAATCGAAGCCTGCAAAGGTAGAAATAGCGCTTTATCGTGGGAGGCAGAATATTGCGATATAACTTTACCTTTAACAACACCGAAAACGAGAGCCAACGTCAACACACTGCAGCTCATTGACATCATCCTGAAATACTGCTCTGCTACTCTTGTGGCGTTGTTCGTTGTCGCGAGTTATCGCGAGATCACTGCCACGGTCAGGGTCGCATCGTTCGCACAACATACGCCGCGCAATCGCGACGCTCAGAATAGAACTGAAACACGATCGGCTCTGTCTGAGAACATCCCCCAGAACACTGCCGAGTCGGATCAGCCGGCTGACAGGATAGAACCGGTTCAAGATGCGGCGTTTGGATTTTTTTCCCGTTCTGTTGTTGTATATTAATATGTAGGTACCTGCTGCTTTCCGGTGACCCCGCGGTATCATCGACTGGCGCGTGGTTGGGATTTTGGGCTGCGCACGGGGAAACTTGTTTATTTTTATTGTGCACGCTGACCGAGCTTGTTTGTCTAGCTCAGTGGTTTTCAACTTCTTTGATTGCATGTGCCATCGAGGAATTGCTCATTAAAAGGCTTCATGTTCCGAATACAAATAAAATAAACTGTTGGCATGGTTCCATGTTAGAATTTTAAGTACAATCCTGAAATTTGCACGATTCGAATGTATTTGAAAAATAATAATCACCCAAAAAGCCATTCAAACATTATGGCAGAACTATTTCGAAGCTCATAGAGTTTTGAATTCACACGAATATTTGTCTGAATTAATTTGTTTTTGTCACTGGCACTGTTTCAGGATTCATAGTGTCTATAGGAACTTGAAACACGCCCTGCAATTGTGAAGTACGCTAAGAATCGAAAGTCTATCGAGTTCTAGGCTTTGCTTTTACGAATGTGGTCAAGCTTTACTGTGTTTGCAAGTTTTATCTTAACCGGTTTTTTATATCTGACTGTAAAATACACCCTGTCATACATAATATTGAATTTTTTTTTTTGAATCAAATTTAGTGAACAAATACTCTCGGTTTATCGGATCAGTATGAACATTTGATAAACCGAGAGTATTTATTCATTTAATTTGGTTGGAAAAAAACTTCATTATTATTTATGACAGGATGGATTTTACTGTAAGGTATAAAAAACGCCCAATGGAATTTATTTGTGCAGCACTCACCCCCCGGTTGTAAACCGCTGCTGTTTATGGAAG
This sequence comes from Topomyia yanbarensis, assembly GCF_030247195.1. Taxonomy (NCBI): domain Eukaryota; kingdom Metazoa; phylum Arthropoda; class Insecta; order Diptera; family Culicidae; genus Topomyia; species Topomyia yanbarensis. The sequence continues at coordinate 65,578 of NW_026683307.1, read as the reverse complement.
GCTTCAGTGAGTTCAATATTGCGCAGGAGAGAAGGTAGCTGATCAGCTGAATAGTTTTTTATGTTTGACGTATGGGTTTTTGAAACGAACGAATCACTCAAAAAATTAATAGTAAATTATTGGTAAAATATCCCCTCAGCTATGCATTATGTATGAGCAATTTTGTACGATTCACACTCATAGTAACTAACTAGTTGTAGAACTGAACGAGCAATTAGTTATTTTCTCGGTGGAATCAGTGCTCGAAAATTATCAGTGTTATCACTAGCAAAGAAAATTATTTAACGTATCGACAAATTTTCTACTTATTTTTCTATTTTTGAGTTTGATTATTAGCATTATTTTTCACTGTGTCCAGAGAGAAGTGCTGAGATTTGGTACCAGTGCACATTGGTTTTTTGCCGAAATCATGCGATCTATTAATTATATCTCAATCGTTAAATTTGGGTCAATGACGTCTTCGGAGGATTTTTTTCCTGGTGGAGTTGAAATAAATTAATCGATTATTGATATGAAGTCCTTATTTTTATTTTTCATTCAACGTTCATTATGACGGAAGAATACAACGAGTTTGTGAAGAATGAACTAAAATGGCTATTTTTTTCGAGAATTGTCCTAATAGAGAATAACTCACTATAATTGCTGACGATACGGGAAACCCGAACAAATACTCATGGGTTCAAACACCATATAGCCCCTTGAAAAGACCTTAAACATGATCCGTGCCAAAACTCCCAACCATCAAGACACCATAAAATGGTCTCAATTACCCATAAATAAACCAACATATGGTATTTTATATAGGATCTACCGGACCATGGTAATGGTGTTTCCATGGGTTGAACCCATTTCAAACATCCATGTCAATCCCCATTAGCATGGGGGTATTATGGGCTTTACGTTTGCTCGGGAATGCCGTCCACTAAAAAAAACTGCTTACGGCCAATTGCCGTTGGCGTTGATTCTGAATTGTACGGTTCAGATATGTGTGTATCATCGCGAAGGAGTCGAGCATTTGTATGTTAACAAGTTCGATTGCGAAGCTTTCACCGCGGCCCTGGGACTGGAGGCCAACACCGACAGTCTAAGCGGGGATGCGCTGATAGCCGTTCTATCACACGCGTGCGACGCCACTATGCCGAGAAAACCCCTGCCAAGAAACGGCAGATGCCCGGTATACTGGTGGAGTGCCGAGATTGCAGCTCTACGATCAGCCTGCCTCAGAGCTAGACGTAGGATGCAAAGAGCCCGCACCGAGGATGCAAGAAGGAACCACCGTGAAGTGTTTCGAGCTGCGAAATTGGCCCTTAACAAGGCCATTAAAAGCAGCAAGAGAGCGTGTTTCGATAACCTGTCCGAGAGTGCTAACGCGAATCCGTGGGGTGACGCCTATAGAATCGTGATGGCCAAGACCAAAGGGGGCTCTTCACCCCCAGAACGGTCTCCGGACCGGTTGGCGACGATTATCGAAGTACTCTTCCCGTCTCGAGCCACAAGCCCTTGGCCACCCGTCTTAAGCCACAAGCCCTTGCGTCACCTCCGGTGACGAATGAAGAACTACTCGCAGTGGCTAATTCCCTAACAATGCACAAAGCTCCAGGGCCGGATGGAGTTCCAAACAGCGCTCTCAAGGCAGCGATCATAGCGAACCCGAACATGTTCAGGCTAGCTATGCAGAGATGTCGTTTTCCCGATAGATGGAAAAGGCAGAAATTGGTGTTGTTGCCTAAGCCCGGGAAGCCGTCAGGCGACCCATCGGCGGACAGATCAATCTGTCTGATCGACACGACTGGCAAATTGCTTGAGAGGACTATCCTCAACAGGCTAACTCCGTACGCAGAAGGTACGGACGGCCTGTCAAGCAACCAGTTTGGCTTTCGGAAGGGTAAGTTCACAGTGGACGCTATCAACTCAGTGATACAGACTGCCGCGATAGCGATCCAACGAAAAAGGCGAGGCATTCGATACTGTGCGTTAGTGACACTTGACGTGAAGAACGCATTCAACAGCGCAAGCTGAGATGCCATCGCGCTCTCATTACACCGGCTTAGCCTACCGGTGAGTCTGTACCGGATCCTGGAAAGCTACTTCCAGCACCGCGTACTGCTATACGAGACCGATGCCGGTCAGAAAAGGGTTCCGATTACTGCCGGAGTCTCGCAGGGCTCGATCCTAGGCCCGGTGCTAAGGAACCTCAGGTATGACGGGGTTCTGAGACTGAAGTTCTCTCCTGGGGTCAAGATCGTCGGCTTTGCCGACGACGTAACCTTGGAGGTCTACGGGGAGTCAATCCCTGATGTAGAACTAACTGCAGAACACGCGATCAACACGGTGGAGGAATGGATGAGCGCGATAGGCCTGGAGCTCGCTCAGCATAAGACGGAGGTAGTTATCGTCAACAACCGCAAGTCGGCACAACATGCAGTTATCCATGTGGGAGAAGTCGTGATCACCTCACAGCGGAGTCTGAAGTCTCTCGGAGTCATTATAGACGACAAGCTGACCTTCGGCAGCCACGTCGACTATACATGCAAGAGAGCATCGACTGCTGTTGCGGCACTATCGAGAATGATGTCCAACAGCTCAAAGGTGTGCGCCAGTAGACGTAGGTTACTGGCAGGCGTTGCCGTATCTATCCTCAGGTACGGCGGTCCGTCATGGTCAAGAGCACTGAGGGTAACCAGTTACCTACAGAAACTGGAGCGCACCTACCGCGTGATGTGCCTCAGAGTGATATCTGCCTACCGCACGGTATCACACGATGCATCCTGCGTGATAGCGAGCATGATGCCAGTCGGGCTGGTCATTCGGGAAGATGAGGAGTGCTTCGAGCTACGTGGAAATAGGGGAGCCCGCGAGCGCACCAGGGTGACCTCGGTCGCCAGATGGAAGCGTGAGTGGGATAACTCCTCGAAAGGTAGGTGGACCCACCGGCTGATACCTAACATATCGAGCTGGGTGGGCAGACCCCATGGGGAAGTTCACTTCCATCTGACACAGTTCCTGTCAGGCCATGGCTGCTCCCGACAGTACCTCCACAGGTTCGGGCACGCGGAGGTCCCAGCCTGCCCTGACTGCCAAGGTGTAGACGAAACTGCCGAACACATACTGTTCGTATGTCCTCGTTTCGACGTCGAAAGAAGAGCAATGCTTGACGTCTGTGGCTGGGACACAATCCCTGATATCCTTATTCAGCGGATGTGTCAATCGGCGGAGAAGTGGAACGCAGTCTCGACTGAAACCACCCAGATTGCCTGTAGGCTATAGGTAATTTGGCGCACTGAGCAACAGACAACGGGCACGGCTAACTAGTGATTGGTTAGTTGGAGCGAAAAAGGCCGAGCGCAAAAAAAGCGAGTGAATGTTTATGCTGAGGCAGGTTTGGCGCAGCGACTGGCAACCGCGTAAGGGGTAAACCCAGCCACCCCGAAGCAAGGCAGAAGAGCGAGTGTATAGGCGTATATGTGGACTGCCTCATGCCAAGACGGGAGGGTCGTAGCGTAGTATGTTGGGACTTAGCTATCGATGCCTCGTGGCGTGGCAGAGGAGTGAAAGGGTGAGCATCCAAGTCAGTCTCACACGGTATGTTAGAGGCTAGCACAAAAGTAAGCCTAGCAAGGAATGAAAAAGGTGAGCACAAAAGTCAGCCTCATGTGGAGTGTTAGAGAGTGAATCAAGGTGCGACAGAGAGAGCACCCAAGTAAGCCTCATACAGGACGTATGAACGCGTGAGCGAGAGTGAATGAGTACATCAAGTACAGCCATCCCCCCAGAAGTAATACCGAGAGGTAGTCCCTGGGGGGAACGATGGCGGAGCCCAATGGAGTTTAGTCGGTATTAATGGCAGCGTCACCATTCGAGCCCAACACACCCCCAGTACACCCCGTGTGGTAGCTTGGCATCTACTAATAGCACGTGTACTGGGCTAGTACGTAAATGTATTCCCCATTGTAAAAAAAAGTTCGATTGCGTGGGCGTTTGCATGTTGCGTGTGTGAGCGTCTATGTAACTTCGCGTGTATAAATTCGAGTTTCTAACCGCATATTCACGTGTGTTCAAGGATGATCGCTTGCGGACTTTAAATCTGATACTTAATGTTCGGTGTACGATTCAGATGCTATAAGAGAGTTCTCGGTCATGCCACCATATAACGTGTTTTCTAGTGGATATGAGCGTCATCTTTTTATTGATTCAATTGAAGGTATTGACCTACACTGTTGCGGCCGAGGGTAGGGACTTCCGGACGTTACCGTATCATGATCGCGCGAACACGGGCGATCGTGGGTTCACTCTTGAAATCGCTTTTCTAAATTCATTAGAGCTAAAGTGGTCACCGGTATCCTGTTTATGAAATCGCATCGGTATCCTATTTTTAAGTGTGTGTATTAGAGTGACAGGAAAAAAACGACCCCTATCGGTCCACCCGATTTCTGGTCCCACCAGGAGTACTTGTTCCAAATTTGAAGCATATCGGACAAGTCTAGCTACCGAACCAACGTGCCTGAAGTTTGTATGAGATTGTGCGACAATTTACATGGAGAAAAGCCTCTAGCTCACATTTTCGCCGCTAGGTGGCACTGCTCGCATCCTATTATCACTGTAAGTGAAAATAAGAAAGATAATTTAATTGTATACAACTTTGTCGAAGACTGCTAGTGAATCGGGCTTTGTTAAAAGAACTTAGTAAACTTTTAACGAAGTGATGTCTGAGTCATTTTTCCATGGGGCCTAGCAAACATTTTTGTGAAATAACCGTTAGATTTAGCTCAATAGTATGTTTAGAAGAATTTTAGTAAATAATAGGAGTCGTGTTTTGGTTAGAAAATTTTAGCTCCACATTGTACCGCATAGAGGGCGCCAACACTAACTTTTCAACGGAGAGAGATAGAAATTAGGTGTCTTCCACAAAGTTGTAGAGCAGGTATTTTGCAATAATTTTCCTGAACATCTCGATATTCTATCTCTCTTCTATGAAAAGTTAGTGTTGGCACCCTCTATGCGGTAACAGTTGGAACTAAAATTTTCCAACCAAAACATAACTCGTATTATGTGGTATAAAACGATTATTTCACAAAAATGTATAGTTCGTGGGAATCGAGTACTGATACACAACCATGCACTGCTAGGCCCAATGGAAAACTGACTCAGACATCACTTCGTTAAAATTTTAATAACTTCTTTTAACGAAGCCGGATTGACTAGCAGTCTTCGACAAAGTTGTAGACAATTAAGTTATCTTCCTTATTTTCACTTACAGCGATAATACGATCCATACAGTGCCACCTAGCGGCAAAAATGCGAGTTAGTTGGTTTTCTCCAAGTAAATTGTCGAAAAATCTCATACAAACTTCAGGCACGTTGATCCGGTAGCTAGACTTGTCCGATTTGCTTCAAATTTGGAGCAAGTACTCCTGGTGGGACTAGAAATCGACTTAGAGGTGGGCCGCTTGAATTTTAAAAAATTCATTATTTTTCTGGGCAGTCTAGTGTGTGTGTGTGTGTGGATTATCGTAATGTGCTCGAGCATTTGTATGTTAACTTGAATGTCGCGTCTGCTAGCATGCATGTACTTTGAGTGGATAAATTCGATTTCATAACCATGTGGCCACTCGCATATTCACGTGTATTCTTGAATGATCGAATGTGGACCGTGAATCTGATACTTATTTTTTAGTGTATGCTTCAGATGCTAGTAGGTTTCCACATATCAGTGAATATTTGTTTGGTCCTACTGAAGGCACGAGCCTACGCTGCGAAGACCGAAGGTAGAGATTTCCAAAAGTGACCGATGGATTATCGCGCGAAAATGGGCGTTTGTAGGTTGGTGTGCGTAGATGATCACAAAGGTCTTAAGCGTTTGTATGTTAACATGCTAAATGCTAGAAGCGAATGAGATTCCCCACATCACTAGGGTTCCCAGTCATGTCGCCGTGGGACGCGTTGTTTAGGGGATATGAGCTTCATTTTTTGATTGGTTCAACTGATGGCATTAACCTATGCTACTAGGGCCGAAAGTAGGGACTTTCGGATGTGACCGATTCATAATAGCGCAAGCGATGAGCTAGTGCTTCAGACAGCGTTTGTAAATATGTAGGTGCTAAAACGTTCATTTTATTGCCGGGGTGTTTTAATATTGGCAAGATCGCGGGCGTAAGTAAGTGTGGATGATTGCAATTACATGTTCGCGTTTGTGACCAGGTTTGTGTTATTGTTAAGGTCACGAGCGCTTGTACGTTTTTAATGAGAGTGAATATGAGTGTATATGAGAGAATATGCAATTGATTGTGCTGGTGAGTAATGAGTATGAGTCTAATTTAAGATACAGTAACAAAAAATAGCATGCCGAAAAATATAATAAAGATGCAAAGAGATTATGGAAGAGAGAGAGAGAGAGTGGAAGCTTAAAAATTGACCGATATTAATTTAGCATACATGAGTAGTGGAAAAGCAAACCAATAGAAGCAGAACAAAAGGAGACTAGTGTAGAAGAAGAAAAGAACACATGTAGCACGCAATCAAACTACTTGAAATCATCTAAATGTCAGCATATAATGTTCATTTACCATTAATGACAATTATATTCTATTAGAATTTTACCATACTATGCTGACCGGGAATGAATGATTCACGTGCGTCGGTAAATTAATCGTATCTCAATTTATCCAATACGATCTTCCTGAACGAATTGAATCGAAGGCTCGAATTGAATACCGGAAAAATGACCTACATTGAATGCAAGACAATAAATTACCCACAATTCCATCATATGCACCAGTTCTGTGTCCATGCCCTGACCCAGCTGTCACAAATACTAAGACGAACACGTACACAGATAGACATTCCACTAGCACATAACGGTTGTACAACGGTCCTAAAAACTACAATTACAGTTAACTCTCTCTATATCGATATTCTCTATCTAGATGTTTCTGTCTATCTCGATTATTTCGTAAGTCCCTTCAGATTGCCTGTGAAAAAACCTCCGTATCTCGATATTTTCTCTATCTCGATGTACTTAGCTTGAAATTCACCTGCAATTTTCTCTCTTTAAGTCGATGTGATCTTTTTTCCGTCGGCACATCACATAGCAGATACAGAATGTATTGAAGATTGACGACTAGGGCATTTAATACGATGACTATTTACTTGTTATGTATTAGTATGTTCTCTTACAAAGAGTCATATCAGGCATATTCATCTGGATGTGCTATATCTTCACCGCAAAAAATTGTGCAATTACTGGTATACGCATGAGAGATTTTCTAGAAAATTTCACACTACAGCGAAATATTTAACAATATGTTTGTTTACAATCGTTTTTTTAAATATTAAATTGGTCAATTTTGTTGTAGATAGGGAGAGAGCACCCCATAGAGAAATATCATATTCAATCTCCAGGACAGTAATCTAATGAATGATATCCTTAAACAAAAGTTATTTTATTGAAAACATAAAAAAAAATAAAATTTGCATCCGCAAAAATATTAATTTTTGAAGCTGCACAACCGTTTTCCAGGGAATCTTCTGAAAAAGGAATCATGTGATGTGCATATTTCTAGATTGAATCATTCAGAAAGTAACAAAAAAGATTGTGATCTCGTAGCTGATATTTAATTAATGGGATTAACCAACTTTTAAGATGATATGTTGAATGTTTCGATTTTTGAAGCAATTTTGGCCATATAATGCCGATGAAATATATAATACATAGCGCCGAAACGAAATTTTCGATCAATCAGAGAAAATATTGTTAGCCAACTTTTTTACGAAGTACTCCAAAACGTTTATGAATTTACCTATACTATGCAAATGATTTTTTTTAAATCCTTACTGCGTACAGCGTACATCTCCACCATTTGCGTACATATGTTTAGCAAAAAAAAGCAATTATAAAAATTCAAAATTAGGACAAACCCCTTTTCGAAATATTTCGGAAACATTCAAAACAAATTGTAGCTATAGGCAAACAACAGCTATCTTCTCACATGCAGGGGGATTAGTAACCGAATATATCTCTATATAATGAGAAATATTTAAACAACTTCGACAATATAGTACGAAAATGTAGTTTTCGTGGTCAAAAAAATTTCGATAACAATTTTGCACAATTGTAAACTTTGTGGAGCTTATGAATAAAAATACAGAACAAATATTTAAGTTGTCTTCCTCTACCACCCCCTAAGACGGGCATCTATCTTCGTTTCGCGGCACGCATTATGATGTCCTGAAAGAAAAAAAAACACCAACGTGTTCTCTATCTCGATCCCTCCCTATCTCGAATAATCTAACACTATTCTTCTATTATATTATATATTAGCACTAATAGACTTCTACTATTACATTTCTTTAATGGTTGATCATTTTTTTTTATTCATTTCGTTTATTTGATAGGCACAAATGCGTTAGCTTGGCGGTGCCAAATGCTTATGTTTTTACATTTTGGATATCTTAAAACTAGGAGGTTACAATGTTGAAATATTTTTTTTACAAAGGAAAAAAAAGTTTACAGCTATCTTAAGACTAGAAATAAGATTCAATATACAAGAGAGGGTCAAAAGATTTTTTTTATGAAAAAATTTAAAACAAGGGATTCACTTTGCTATACAAGAGAGGGAGTAATAGTATTTTACGAAATATTTTACGGTTATCTTAAGACTAACAATATAGTTTAGTACACAAAAGGGGGAACAAATATTTATGAGAAGTTTCACAGAAATTTTAAAACTAGGGATTCAATTCTATTTACAAAATGGAGGACAAGAGTTTCAATAAAGAGTAAAAATTATAGCTATCTTAAAACTAGGAATACAGAATACTAATTTGAATTTTTTAACTAAAACTTATGCTTGGTCAAGATATTCAGAGGGTGGCTTATTTCCGCATCAGTGTAGCAGCAGTTGTATCAAGGACAGGGGAGAGACAGGGAAAGAAGAGCAAAACTTGCAACTTTCGCTCGAAGGGGGGGGGGGGGGGAGGGGGATCAGCGAAATAAATTTGCGCCTCAGTCTAGTGAGTCGTCGAGTACCGGATTGGCGGATGGTATTCTTCGGACCCGCGGGGAATCCTTCAAAAGTCATCGGACCTCGAGTCGCTCTCGCTTCAGTTTCCTTCTATGCAGGCGTAGTGGTAAGGGCGACGGCGGTTACATAGTGGCACTCTGGAGCTGATCGGTTCCACAAGGCAGGAGGAAACTCTAAAAACGAGAAATAAAAGAGAGGGGCTAAATTGGGATATTTATCGTTTTTATGAAGGTATAAATAGGGGACATATAGGGGAAATCACGATTTGCCAGTATATCTCGGACTGGGACATTGGGTGGTCTACCTTGGGCCCGAAGGGATTCCTTTAACTGAGACCTGGCGTCACAATACCCGGCGCATACCCAGACAACGTGTTCGATGTCGTGATAGCCCTCGTCACAAGCGCACAGACTACTCTCCGCAAGCCCAATACGCCGCAAATGCGCATCCATGGTGTAGTGATTGGACATAAGTCGGGACATTACGCGAATAAAATCCCGACCCACATCCATCCCCCCGAACCAAGGCTTCGTTGATACCTTTGGGATAATCGAATGTAGCCATCGTCCAAGTTCCCCGTTGCTCCACGAGGTTTGCCAACTGTTGAGCGTCCTCTGACGACAAATACTAAAAAATTCGTTGAAGCAGATTGGTCTTTCGTATATGTCACCATTTAATGCGCCCGCCTTTGCTAATGAGTCGGCCTTTTCATTGCCCGGGATAGAACAATGAGAGGGGACCCAAACAAAGGTAATCTGATAAGATTTTTCAGATAACGTACACAAGGACTCCTGTATCATCCCCAGAAAATACGGGAGTTGCTTTTTAGGCTTCACCGCACGAAGAGCCTCGATAGAGCTGAGGCTGTCCGAAACGATGAAGTAGTGATCTGTGGGCAGAGTGTCGATGATCCCAAGGGTGTACTGAATTGCAGCTAACTCTGCGACGTAAACTGAAGCGGGATCATTGAGCTTGAATGAAGCGGTGATAGTATTGTTGAAGATACCGAAGCCAGTGGACCCATCGAGATTTGATCCGTCAGTGTAAAACATTTTGTCGCAGTCGACTTCTCGGAATTTATTATAAAATATATTGGGGATCACCTGCGGGCGTATATGGTCCGGGATTCCACGAATCTCTTCCTTCATGGATGTGTCGAAGAATACAGTAGAATCAGAAGTATCTAGGAAACGGACACGGTTGGGATTGTACGAAGAAGGATTGATGCTCTGTGCCATGTAGTCGAAGTACAAGGACATAAAACGGGTTTGATAATTAAGCTCGACGAGCCTCTCGAAATTTTGAATCACCAACGGGTTCAGAATGTCGCATCGGATGAGCAATCGATATGAGAGTTCCCAAAATCGATTTTTTAGCGGAAGAACGCCCGCCAGCACTTCGAGACTCATCGTATGGGTCGAGTGCATGCAACCCAAGGCAATGCGCAAGCAACGATACTGGATTCTCTCCAGTTTGATGAAGTGTATGTTCGCAGCGGAGCGGAAACAGAAACACCCGTACTCCATCACCGACAATATCGTTGTTTGGTACAACCTGATCAGGTCTCCTGGGTGAGCACCCCACCATGTTCCAGTTATTGTTCGGAGAAAATTGATCCTTTGTTGGCATTTCTGTTTCAGATACCTAATGTGACATCCCCGGGTACCTTTAGAGTCGAACCAGACCCCGAGATATTTAAATGTGAAAAGCTGGTTGATCGTTGCACCCATTAATAAAAGCTGGAGTTGCGCCGGCTCACGCTTCCTAGAAAAAAATAACCAACTCAGTTTTCTCCGTGGAGAACTCAATACCCAGCTGAAGAGCCCAAGCAGACAAATTGTCCAAGGTATTTTGTAATGGTCCTTGCAAGTCGGCAGTTTTGGACCCTGTAACAGAGACCACCCCGTCGTCTGCAAGTTGCTTTAGCGTGCATGAATTGGCAAGACAATCGTCAATGTCATTCACGTAAAAATTGTAGGGGACTTAGACATGAGCCCTGGGGAAGACCCATGTAGCTAAATCGCGATGTTGTTAAATCGCCATGCGAAAAGTGCATGTGCTTTTCAGACAACAGGTTTAGCAAAAAGTTATTTAAAATTAGCGAAAGACCATGCTGGTGCAGCTTCTCTGACAGAATGTTGATAGAAACTGAGTCAAAAGCCCCCTTAATATCCAAGAAGACTGATGCCATCTGCTCTTTGTTAGCATAGGCCATTTGGATTTCTGTAGAAAGCAACGCAAGGCAATCGTTCGTCCCTTTGCCTTTGCGGAAGCCAAATTGTGTATCTGACAGTAAGCCATTTGTTTCAACCCAATTGTCGAGGCGAAACAAGATCATTTTCTCGAACAACTTCCGAATACAGGACAGCATTGCAATCGGCCGATACGAGTTGTGGTCGGAGGCTGGTTTTCCTGGTTTTTGGATGGCGATGACCTTCACTTGCCTCCATTCATAAGGGACAATGTTACCCTCAAGAAACTTGTTAAATAAATTCAACAAGCGCCTTTTTGCAGTGTCAGGCAGATTCTTCAGCAAGTTGAATTTGATTCTGTCTAACCCTGGGGCGTTATTGTTGCACGATAAGAGAGCAAGTGAGAACTCCACCATCGAAAACAGTGTTTCGTTCGCGGTATCGTGAGGAGACGCGGCGCGGCACGTTTTCTGTACCGGGACAGAGTCCGGACAGATCTTCTTGGCGAAAGCGAATATCCAACGGTTTGAATATTCCACGTTCTTGTTGGTACTATTACGGTTACGCATACGTCGAGCCGTACCCCAAAGAGTGCTCATCGCTGTTTCTCTCGTTTACCCGTCGACGAACCGGCGCCAATAACTGCGGTTTTTGGCTTTCATTAGACTCTTCATTCGCCTTTCTAACGACGCGTACTGTTGATAGCTAGCGGGTAACCCGTCTTCCCGGAAGGCCTTATATGCAGTGGACTTTTCCGCGTACAGCTCTGAGCACTCTTTATCCCACCACAGGGTGGGAGACCGTCCATGGGTATTCGCGCTGGGTACTGGTTTAGTCTGAGCTTGATTCGCACTGTCGAGAATCAAGACAGCCAAAAACCTGTACTCTTCCTCCGGAGGAAGCTGTTGGGTGGATTCGATTTTAACGTATATCGCGGCCGCGTAACTCTTCCAATCAATGTTCCGTATGAGGTCATACGAGACATTGATTGTTTCCGATGGTCTTGAACCGTTGGCAATTGAAATCACGATAGGCAAATGATCGCTACCGTGGGGATCAGGGATCACCTTCCACATGCAATCTAACTGTAGCGATGTCGAGCAAAGCGATAAATCCAACGCGCTTGCGCGTGCTGGTGGTGTAGGAATCCGCGTCATTTCTCCCGTGTTTAAGATGGTCATGTTGAAATTATCGCAAAGATCTTGGATTAATGTTGATCTATTATCATCATGAAGACAGCCCCATACCGTACCGTGCGAGTTAAAGTCTCCCAGAACTAGCCGCGGTGCCGGTAAGGATTCCGTGATATTACAAAGCGTTCGGTGCCCTACCGAGGCTCTAGGAGGAATGTAGATGGAAGCAATGCAAAGGTCTTTACCTTTGATTAAAACTTGACAAGCGACAATTTCAATGCCTGGTGTCGAAGGGAGGTTAATTCGGTTGAAAGAATAGCACTTTTTGATCCCCAAAAGTACTCCTCCATTGGGGTTTTCTCGATCCAGACGAATTATATTAAAGTCGTGGAAGTTGAGATTTATATCGGAAGTTAACCAAGTTTCACATAATGCGAAAGCATCACATTTTCAACTATTTAGTAAAAATTTAAAGGAATCGATTTTCGGGAGGATACTTCTGCTGTTCCACTGTAGAACAGTGATCGAATCGGTGACCTCGTTCGATGACTTAGCCATCGAAGGATACGATCGCTGCAAGGAGGGGCCATTTAGTAGTCAACTGCTTCAAAAATGTTTGCACTATAGGGAGAAAACGTATCAGAAGGCTTTTAAGAGGATCAGTAACATTGAAAGCTGTGAAAATTAAGTCCACTATGTCAGAAAATTTCATTAGTCCGCTACTGGACTGAGTATCTGTTTGAAAAAAGGGGACACTTGGGGTTTTGGATGTCCCTGGAAGTGGTGGGTACTCCTTGTTAGAATTAATATTTCCAAGTCCTGGAGCAAATTGCTTCGGCTTTTGTGCATCACTTCCGTTGGATTTATTGGTTGTAGATGGCGCACTCTGAGTGGACGACACCTTGGCACCCTTACGAGGCAATGTAGGGGAGGCTGGATTTCTCCTCTTCCTGGATTCCCCTGGGTTAACCAAAGATGTTCCCTCTCGTGGGTCGTCAGATTCTTGCTCAACGTTAGCCAAACCAGCATAGGGATTTTCGGACAGGACAGATGGCGAAGCATTCTTTAGCATTTCTGCATAAGAACGCCTTGAGCGTTCCTTAAGGGAGCGCTTAATTTTATCCCCGCGCTGCTTGTACGCAGGGCATGATTTAAGAGCATGTGAAGGGCCCCCGCAGCAAATACACTTTTCAGTTTCTTTGTCGCAAGAGTCATCCTCATGCTCTCCTTCGCATTTGCCGCATCGTTTCTTATTTCCACAATATGTGGCTGTGTGGCCCAACTGCTTGCAATTGCTGCAGTTCATGACCCGCGGTACGAACAGGCGAACTGGTAGGCGAACCTTGTCAAGGAGGATGTAGTTGGGAAGAGAGGACCCGGCGAATGTCACCCGAATCGAGCCTGATAGAGAGTAGGTAGTCTTACCTCCCTCGGTGTTTGCGGTATACAATTGTTTGCATTCCAAGATCTTAATCTGTTCAAGTGAGGGGTCCTTAAAGCAGCCAACCCCGTGCTCCAACAGTTCTTCGCATTTCAGGCCCGGTTCGGACACTACCCCATCGATTTCACAGGCCACACAAGGCACGTACGCTTTAAATTCCCGCGTAAAGCGCTCACAGCAAGCAATCGCGTTTGCCTGGCCGAGATCACTCACTAGAACACGTATCTTGTTTGCCCGAACACGTGTTATCTGAGTTACGGCCGGGTAATTAGCAGTCAGATCTCGAGAAAGTTTTAATATATTAACCGGTTTCTCTCCGGTCCGAAAATATACCACCCATGGCCCAGAGGAACCTTCTGGGTACTGCTTTATACGGGGAGTAATGCGAGTATTAGGGGGATCAGGGACTTCCATGATTACATCAGATGGTATTTCGCCCTCGGCCATTTAAGCACGAGGGCAGAGCGTTATATAAACGGGAATGTGTCTTATTATTTGATTACAAGGTAGAGTAAAAGTAGGGAAAAGGAAAGAAAGCAAGCGAGGAAAAAAATAAAGCAAAACTTATCTGCAAACAACGTCGATTGTTCCGCACCAGCGAAAACAATGTACTGGATTTACTGCCGGCACCAGCAGAATGGCAGCTAATGAACGAACAAAGGATGACCTTGAATCACTGAAATTTACACACCGAACACCACCGTGAAATATAACGATCCGTTCCGTTCAAAGGTTGGGAGACGTATATGAGGTTGATCATTTGTTTGGGCTAGTGTAAAGTATGAAGCAACTCAAAACACAAAAAATGCCACTAAGCACTCTCGCTTCCCCGATGCACCACTATCGAGGCGTAATGCAATAACCATCATAAAGCAATTATCTTTCAGAGGTTCTTTAAGACTGATGCACGATAGATGCTTGATTATGTTGGCAACACCGTCAAACCCATTAACTTAGGGGAGGAGTGAACTAAAACGGCCATATTAACCAAATATTTTACAACTAACTTGTTTTGCTGGATTCGTATAAATCATATATACTTCACAAATAAATACAAAATTGATACATATTTTATCGACTAATTAGTGCAAACATGATGTAGTTCTGTTCAGTACAATGCAAGTTACCAGCATTCAAAAACTCTACTTACTGTTTCTTCCGGAATTTTGAAAAGGGGCATTTGTATTTGTACCTAATTGTTTTTAAAAATGTGTGTTTATCTGACAATAAGTCTTAATGATCTAAATTAAAAACAATTAATCTAAACTAACAGCAAACGGTGACGAAATAGTGATGAATTAGTATAGAAGTCGAAATGTCGAAGTGACGAACCATCGTTAAAATGGAACTATTGGCAGCGTAGTTAGTGTTACGCGTTTCGATGTGTAGCAGTAATTTTCTAGGGCGTCGAACTCACTTTGGGACGTAGAGGTTGATTTGTCCAAGGAGATCGGGTAAATCGTACTCAGCCAACATAAGCTTTGATATGAAAATGGCCTGCGAAGCGTGTCAACGTTCTTGCAAAGTATGTAGTCCTAATAACCTGCAACGGTGCTCATATGGTGGCAGGTTCAACGGATCATTCCAAGGCAATTGACATAAAGCATATCATGTTAATTTGCACTGGACAGCTTTAATCCTTTCACTCCACGTTGCATGATGAGGGCACCAGACGATGTTTGTAGATTCCAACTGCAAATGCACCAGTGAGCAATATGAAGCCTTAGAACACAGAGGATCTCGGAATTCGCTGGAAATTTTGATCATAAAACACAGCATTCGATTTCAATAGTTAATAGTCGCTAATAAGTGATTGGTATAAGAATAACGCCTAGATCTTTTACGTGGTCAACGCGTTACAGCTGAGTTCCAGCGATGTTGTTGTTGAAATTAAGCATATCCCTTGCACGATGAAAACTGACAGTGGCTTTGACACCAGTTGTAAAATGTATCAATGAGAGACTGCAACTCACGGCAATCGGTTTCATTCCTTATGACAAGAAATATTTTCAAGTCATCGGCGAAAATCAGTTTCCCTCCACGCATTAGAACGAAGACCGCATCATACATGAACAATGAAAATAGTAACGAACCTAGTGTACTACCTTGAGGAACTCCGAAGTTATTAGAAAAGGATTCAGACACGTTGTCACCAATTTGCACGACGACCTTGCGATGTACAAGATAGGATCGAAATCAGTGGCAGGATCTCGTGGTATATCCTATTTTATCAACCTGTGCTAGCAGTATCTCGTGGTTAACTGTGTTGCAGGCGGCCTTAAGATCAGCGTAGACCGTGTGCACTTGGAGTTTTTTGGATATTTTTTCTATGCCAAATGATGTGAAGTAACTAGAATCCGTGCTGAAAACAGTACCTCGTTGATAAGCTGTCCGAAATTTTTTGAAGTAATTCGATGTTGCTTTTGTCACCTTTCTTGTGTACCGGAAACATGACTGAACACTTCCAATCATCGGGTTTTTTTTGCGGCTGAAGTGACTCATTGAAAAGGCGTCACTTCAGCACTTCAGATAGGGAGTGGCATAGTGCTACTAGATCAGTTTTGTGAAAATTACGACGATTCACAGCTAAAGTTTTTTCATATTGTGGTGAACTAATGATAGAAATGGATATTTCTAAAGCGGGATTATAGTTATCCAAAGGAACGATCACACAGGAAGCTTCACTCACAGAACACTCAGGCCGAGCATTCCCATAAGTCCTGGTTGGTAGAAATCACCAAGGACTATAATCACATAGTTTGCATCTGCCTGAGAAGAAGCGCGCTTTATAGAGTCTAGATGGAGCTGCGTAATAGAGCAGTCAAATCGTTTTGATGGAAGAATGTAAATAACTCCAATAATGTAGTTCCTCATTTGCGGAGTAATCTTCGTCCAAACAGATTCAATGCTTGATGAACTAACAGGAGGCAAGTGCAGAAGAAACATCGATCAAAACTCCCACACAGCGACCATGTATGCTGTAACGAGCACCTCGATCCCCACGATAACCAGCGTAAGAATCTCCGAAGAGATCTGCATCGATGTAATAAGATCATTAAACCAAGTTTCAGTCAGAACGTAACTATCGTAGTCGCTGTCAACAGTAGCCAAGTACAAGTCCTCGATTTCCATCCTTAGCCCTCCGACGTTTTGGTAGTACAACCACAAACCATAAGCGCTACGTGCCAAGTGTCCCAACATAATGCAAGGACGTAATGTACCCGATGGCATTTTAGAAACCAGAAGGTTTCAGGAAGCGGATCGTTATTTAAAGCAAAATACTCGCCTGAGAAGGAAGTTCGGAAGACGCAGAACTGGGGTGACTGAGCTGGTCGCTGGCTGGTAGCACGACTGCTGCGAAGCGCTAGGAGGCATCCGTAGTATGGTATAACAGGCGTCCAGGTGATAGTAGCGCAGCGTGGATTTGTTGGAGCAGTCTCGGCGATGATATACTTCGTTGTAACGGTGGCATGTTGTGCAAGAAAGGAATGCGAAAGTCGGTGATGTAACGTCTACTATTGCTCATCAGCAGTGACAAAATACCTTCCTTTCCGATTTTTCAACATGACTACGTCCACCGGGAGTTTGGAGTCGGTTTTGTCCACGATTTATTGACATGTCGATGAATTCTCGAAATAGCAAGCCCTCGGACCAAGTAGACGGAGTAAAACTATCGGTTTCAGTACTTCTTCAAGGCCATTCTTGAACGACACAAAGGACAAATTTGTGGCACTGAACGCACCACAGATTGCCTTCAACATTCAAACAACGAAAAAGGATTTTCTGAACGTCGTTGTCGGTGATCATAAGATGAAAGCCAGACAAGTATAGCCAGAATTTTGGCGGTGGTGCTTCAGGAGTAATAGAAGTAACAGACAGGTCACTGAGGTCCACCACGTTCGTTCCATGCTCAACCGTAGCACGTACAGGCTGGCCCTAGTTTCCACGGCGACGCTTCACTCCAGGTCTAGGCCAAACTTGTGTATCCGATTGACCATTAGAGGCTGTTTAAACGGTTTCCGGCGATGACGTGACTTAAAGAACTCTTTTTTCTAAGCATTCGCGACAGTGTTCAATGATGATAATGTAAACAGTCCGTTCTATTCCTTTCTTCGTAACCCAGCAACGTGGTAACGCTTACAAAAGATGCTGGTATAAAAAAGTGGCAACAAACTGCACACTACGAAAACTCCTACGCAGAATCTTTCCTATCTACTTCTGTGGATAAAGATTTCTTGATAACTAATTACAATATATCATGGAATTACCCTGGGCGGTTGCGGACCCCCACGGCTTAACATCGATTTATATGCTGTCAATATATTATTTTCAGTCTGATACGATAAAAAAACTTGAAGTTTCAAAGAAGATTTTCCTCTTCGCGGACCCCCAGCAACGACTTCACGGCCCCCTAGGTTGAGAATCACTGTTATAGAAAGTTGTCAAGAATCTTGTTAAGATACGTATCTTTTCAGAAGATATCATTGGTCAATCTCTTGCGACTTAGAAGTTATTAGGTAATTTTGGATAAAATTAGCGAGAGTTTCAAATGTAATAACTTTTGAACGGGCAAAAACGGGCAGCCAGTTCTAGTTGTTATTAAAAGTGCTAAATCAACCATACACAACCCAATGGAATGTCTCTCAATGTGTCCAGTAAAGAAATAGACAATTTGAAAAAAATATATTTTTTTTTCAAAAATGCCTTATGTCTTCAAAAATACTCGAAATAGTAAAAATTATACGTTAATAAAAATTGTGTATTTTGACGATTGAAAGAACTTCATTGAATAAATATGATACAAAAATATTTGTCATCCAAATATAACGAGCTTTAATTTTTAAAACTTTTAAAGAAGATACTTAGTGTTCAGTAAAAATTTTCGCAAAAGCAATCTCAACAACTTTTTCAATTTACTACTAAATAAAAAGGTAGTTGATAAATTTCACTTTTAACAGGATTAATCACCAAAATTATAGCAGCAAACGACAGACCTTGATAGTTTGATAAGTTTTCCGAATACACTACTGATCTTAACTCAGCGCTTTCGTCGTAAGCAACGAACTACTATTTGAAATACCTTATTTTTCAAAAATTGCCGGATTACTTCGAAAACTCCGAAACGGGTATTGGCAGTGATCACAACTCCCCACCGTCCCATACATACACCATACCAATATATACACATTCCATTGGTTGTAAGCCTAGTAAATAATGAAATCGTTTTTAGAGCCAAAACACGTCCTTTACCCTATATCTTAAATAACCCAAAGCATCGTATTCCACTACATTTAGTGTGAAGGGTTCCCTTTTATTGCTACTTAAATAAAAACAACATTTAGCTATCGACAAACGAACATACCGGAATTATTCCTGCCAGCTTTTCTGACGGGACATCATATTCAACGGGACCGCATTGTTAAGAGGTAGAATTCGTCTTATTTATTTGCAGTCTCAGCGCTGACTTGCTACGCCATCGAAATAGAACTTACTATAGCAATAAGCAAATCATCTATCCGAAATTTAATTACTTTTTCTGGGAATTAAAAAGGCTGCAGAAAGTGGGTACCGTCATTTTTATTTTCGTGAAATGGCGGTCCTAAACTTTGAACTTAAACATATTCTTGAAATGTGGCTAATACATCAGCAAGAAGCCGCCATTTCTTTCATTTAAAATGGCGGCTCTACTCTGTGCTATCTGAACTAAAAAAATTATCCGAAACTTTGTTGCATTCAATTTTAGCGAGGGATAATTTCTCGAAAGTTAATGTCGGTAGCCAGGTAGCGTAGGTGTTGCCATTTTTCATATCAAAATGGCGACACCTAAATAAAATCTGAAATAGCTTACCGAAGCTGACGAACGAGTCTTCGATTCTAGTTTGAATAACGCGGATTTGCTGACATATGGGGTTGGCTGCTTTAAGGACCCCATGCTTCAGCCAACGAAGAGATTGGACTGCACACGTCTACATTCAACATGAGTCGCAGCAAATGGGAAGAGGAAATATGTGAACTCAGACTCCTATCGGGTGACCATCACCGGATCTGCTCTACCTATCTCCTTTTTGGTAAGGTTCGTCTACCTGTTCGTCTTTTTGTACCGCGGCTCATGAACTACACTAATTGCAAACAACTGAGACGCACAACCTCTCATTGTAGCAATGAAGCTCGTTCTGGTAAATACGGTAGGTATCATTTAAATGATTCTTTTGGAAGGGATTACGAATAGTGCCTCCATATTGATCTCCTGTTATGTCCTGCATACAAACAGCGCGAGGAGAAACTGAAGCGACCTTCAGGGATGCTCTAAGCGATTTTTCGCTGAAGATAGCTACGTCACCGGTCTCTACGAATCTCCATACTAACTTGTCTACTGACGAATGCGACCCTGATAAACCCCAAGAGGGAACATCGTCTGTCGAGCCTAAAAGCGAAATAGTAAAAGGAGATTTTCTTTGCTCTCCCAAGCTTCCCAAGGTCTTCCAAAAATGATTACTGGAGGAAGTACTGATCCCAAACCGATGCAATTAACTCCTGGTCTCAGAAACCTGAGTTCAGAAAAGGAAACATGTCCTGGGAAATTAAAACCCCAAGTGTTCCCATATCTCAGCCAAAAAAAGAAACCAACACCAGCTTAATAAAATTCTTTAATATAGTGGATCGTATTTTAACAGACAAAAATATTTCTGACATCTAAAAACATTCTAATAAGTTTTCTCTCCGCAGTAAAAACATTCTTGATGCAGTACAGTACAAAATGGCTTCTTCTTTCAGCGATTGTATCATTCGATGGCTAATTCATCGAACGAGGTTGCGGATTTGATCACTGTTCTACAGTGGAATTGCAGAAGCATTATCCCGAAAATCGATTCCCTAAAATTTCAATAAATAATGTGATGCATTTGCATTATGCAAAACATGGCATACTTCAGAAATAGACCTCAACTTTTACGATTTTAATATTATTATCGATTATCGATTGAATCGAGAAGTATCTTACGGGGCACCATGGGCCACAAATCGATTTTTTTGGTCGAAAAACCAGAACTTATAAACCGTTAGTGCTAGACTTTCAGTGTCTTTGGAACAAATTCTCTACAATAAGTGCCCTTCATTTTAGGGAAAACGAAATTAGGGTGGTCCTCTCGATTTTTGAAATAAAAAAATTATCTCCTGAATGAAAAAAGATAGAAGAGATGATGACCTTCCAAAGAAATGTAGAGAATTCAATTTTGAGTAACTTTGCTGAAAACGCTGAAGCTCTATCTTCAACGCTTGTTATTTTACAGCGATTTCCCTTGTTCCGTTTAGGGTGGCTCTTAAAAATTCAGTTTTTTTTAATATAACATCTTTGAAGTTGATTGCTCGTGAATATCATCTTCAAACAAAAGTTAGCTCTTTCAAATGCGCACATTTCTTCTTCAGAGTCCAACTCTTTATCTTTTATATAAACAGAGTTATTGACGATTTTCTGATCAAAATTGGACATTTTCTAAGCTAAATAACTCCGACGGTGGCAAAAAGCAATCAACGTTATGACCATCTGATAGTACTTTAAAAATACTACAAAATAAGGGGTACATGGTTTGTCTCCTAGTGACTCTTCATGTGAAATGTTTGCTTATAAATTACCTCTGTTATAGAGAAGGTATGCGGTATTCATCTAAATTCGTACTTAAAATATATATTTATCATAGTCGCCGTTCTTATATACACACATCCGGATCTCCGATGCAAATCAAATTTAATGATGCTCTCGGAAGATGTTATTCTAAACTTGTTTCGTGGAGTTAAATTGTACATAAAACATGTAGTTTTTGGACTACGGTTTATAAAATAAATGTTTGGAGTATTTGCATGGCATAAGTTTTATTCGCATGACAAAAAAAAGAAATTATCAACATATTACAATTTATTGAAAGCTCGGGTTTATGGTACAGGAAGCACCCTTTGTTTAGCATTATTGATTTATTTGTCTTTTATTCATTATATTACCTCTTCTGTTTCAGTTCACTGTAATTTGCCCTAATAATTTCCCAAAATACCATTTCTTGCCTTCGGAAATTAACAATAAAAAATTCCACGTGAATGTACGTTGGGGAACAAGCTGTTCAGCTCTCATTTAAAAGTATTTTTTATTATTATCAAACGGATGGATTGGCAGCCTCCTCCTTCGGAGTTATTTTCCATACACGGCAAAAACACTTTATCAATGATATCAATATAAATTGCTTATTTTCGGAAGTTATTCGAGCTGTCAACTGTGGGTACTTTTTTGCTTCTAACAATGAGTACTTCTAATCCAATTCACAATAGCTCGATGAGGCTGTGCCAACGGGTATATTGATGCTAATAATGGGTCCTTTATGAATTACTTCAAGCGAGATAACCTACAAATTAAAAACGGCAGTTTAGACTTCTAAGGATGGTGCAAATATGCGATAATTCAACAATTTCGACTGCTCTAGAAGATTCAGGGATTCTGTTAAGTGACAGTTTTTATGTTGATTTTAGGTTTTAAGATAGAGATTCTATCAGAATTCAGGGAAATAGTGTAAAATTGATTTTTTTTTAAATTTATAATTTTTTTCATCCTGGGACGACTTTCCACAAGAAATAATAGGTAAGAGAGAACCAGGTTGACGTACAAGCTCTTTACCCATTAAATGGGTTATTCCACTTTTATTCAAAATGGGCAGTTTTCTACGCATTGAAAGGTACTTTATTTTATCAGTGTATAAATTGTTGAAACGCAGAGAAAAAAAAGAAAAAATCAATATCTTAGTTTTTTAAACTAATAAGTTGGTCTCCAAAGAAAAAATAGACATCAGAACAAAATTTCAAAATTTTTGGAAAATTGACTTCAAAAGTATTTTATTGAAACACTGTTTTTTTTTAAAGTCAGGCCAAACCAATTAAAAGAAAACGGCGTAAAATAAAAGCTTCTGTCGATAGTTTAGGAATTGTCAACAAAGTTACTATTATTTTTTAATTTTCAGTAGGGCTTTATACTTCTATTATTGTTCAGGAGAAATTATTTTCATTCCAAAAATCAAGGAGACCACCCTGTTTTTTACACCGAAATGAAGCGCACTTATTGCGAAGAAATTCTTTTGGAGACACTGAATATCTAGCACTTACGGGATATAAGAACTGGATTTTCATAAAAAATCGATTTTTGACCCATGGAACAGAGGTAGTTTATAAGCAAACATTTCACATGAAGAGTCACTAGGAGACAAACCAGGTACCCCTTATTTTGTAGTGTTTTTAAAGTACTATCAGATGGTCATAACATTGATTGCCACTTTTTGCCACCTTCGAAGTAATTTAGCTTAGAAAATGTCGAATTTTGAGCATGAAATCGTCAATAACTCTGTTTATATAAAAGATAATGAGTTGGACTCTAAAGTGCGCATTTGAAAGAGCTAACTTTTGTTCGAAGACGACATTCACGAGAAATCAACTTCAAAGATGTTATATTAAAAAAACTGAATTTTTAAGAGTCACCCTAAGCAGAACAAGGGACATTGCTGTAAAATAACAACCGTTGAAAATAGAGTTTCCACGTTTTCAGCAAAGTTACTCAAAATTGATTTCTCTACATTTCTTTGGAAGGTCATATTCTTCTATCTTTTTTCATTCAGGAGATAATTTTTTTATTTCAAAAATCGAGAGGACCACCCTAATTTTGTTTTCCCTAAAATGAAGGGCACTTATTGTAGAGAATTTGTTCCAAAGACACTGAAAGTCTAGCACTAACGGTTTATAAGTTCTGGTTTTTCGACCAAAAAAATCGATTTGTGGCCCATGGTGTGGGGGAGTACTTTAGGGGATTTTAATTGAATCGACCTTCCCTCGATAACAGGCATTGAAGTTGTCGCTTGCCAAACCAGAATTAAAAGTGAATTTGCATTGTTTCCACCTGCATTCCCCCCTAGAGCCTCAGTTGGTACCCGCTGACTTTGTGATATTGCGGAGCTCCTCCCCGTACCGAGGCTAGTTTTAAGTGATTTTAACTCCCACTGTACGACATGGAGTTGCCTTCACGATGGATGATCGCTCTACCTTACTGAATGAGATTTGTGGCAACTTAAATGTGACCATTTCAAAATGGGGAAAATGATACGAATTTCTTGCTCCTCCCGAGCGCCTTATACTTGTCCCTCTGCCTGACATCGCTGCGGTTAGATTGCATGTGGAAGGTAATCTCTGATCTTCATAGTAGCGAGCATCTGTCAATCGTAATCACTATTGCTAACAGTTCAGGGTCTGGATTGGAAGAGCTATGCATCCGCGATATTCGGCCAAATTGAGACCATACAAGAGCTTCCCCCGGAGGAAGAGTACGGGTTCCTGGCTGGCTTGATTCTCGATTCGCGATTCAAGCTCAGAACTAAACGTGTACCAGACGCGAACTCTCGTGGGCGACCTCCCAACCCATAGTGGGACAAAGAGTACTGTGACGTGTACGCGGAGAAGGTCGCCGGGTATAATACCTACCGGGACGACGGGTTACCCACTAGCTTTCGACAGTACGCGAAGTTAAAAACACGAAAGAATTTGAGTTTGACGAAAGCAAAGAAACGTAGTTTTTGGTGCCGGTTCGTTGACGGACTAACGAGAGAAATATCGATCGGCACTATTTGGGCATGGCTCGGTGTATGCGAAACCGGAACAGTAATAACGAGAACATGTGATATCCAAACCGTTGGATATTCGCTTTCGCCGCCCAAGAAGGTTTGACCGGATTCGTCACTGACACAGAAGATCTACCACGCCGCGTCCCCTCACGATAGCGCGAATGAAACACCTTTTTTGATGGTGGAGTTCCCACTTGCTCTCCTCTCGTGAAACAAGTAGGTCCTAACCCAGACAAAAAATCAAATGCAATTTATTCTGCCAGACTCTGCCAAGAGATGCTTATTGAATTTATTTAACAAGTTCCTTGAGTGTAACATTGTCCCATTAACTGGAGGCAAGTGAAGATCATCGTCATTTCAAAACCAGTTAAACCAGCCTCCGACAACAACTCGTAGCGGCCAATTGCAATGCTGTCATGCATCCGGAAGCTGTTCGAGAAAATGATCTTGTTTCACCTCGGATATTGTCCCAATTTTTCTAAATGGCAAAAAATGATCATTTTACTAAATTGTTAGTAAACAAATTTTCATATAGACGGAATAAATTAAATTCCTTCACAAGTTATTAGTTAAGGCCTTTAGCTCTCCATTGGTATGCTTATTATGTTATTGTGCAATTAGAGTAATGTTATTTCTAATCTATTCTATTCTAAGCCAGTATTGAAAAGCATCCTGGAAAACACCGCAGTTATTCTTTAGTGTTTTGGTTGTCAACATTAATATTTGAAGCATATTATAATATATCGCAAATATTAAAACTGCCAGGCCCACTGTGCAGAGTTGGGTTTGAAGATTATTCAATATTATACGGCAATTGAAGATGATTCAATATTATTGCAATTGAGTTATTCATTTAATGAACAATTCAACCAACGAATCGTTTTGAAACTGGAATGAGGAAGAAACGAGGACAACCGTACCGACCGTTTCAGTTTATAGGGGGTTAGGATGAAACGTTGGGAGTGACTTTGCTAAGAAGATTAATGGTCCTTTGGGATGGGAATAAATAACTTTGTGCAATTGGAGTAATGTTATGAGCCAAAAACAAAAGGGTACCGACAGCCGACCACATTCACCTATCGATAGCTAGTTTTACTAAGGTGACCAACTAGCTCACTTCCCGGTACGCCTCATTAGGTGTTGAGTTGATCATTGACTGCATAGCTGCGTTACTAAGACTTCATAGTTCTAAACGCATGCAATTCATCGTAATTTCTAATTAACCCCCTTATACTAAACGAAGTTGACTGCCTTCTGCAAGAATCACAACGGAATCAAGAACGAAACAGAAAAAAAACTATACCACTCCGATTTGCCGGGAAGGGGTATAATTTGTGGCAACCAGATTGGACCAATCAGGAATGTTAATGAGCTGTCTGCTGACGTTTCAAGAGACTATCTACTAGGTAAACCTTGATGGATCGGTCAGATAGGTTTGAAGTAGTGGTCCGGTATGAAGCAATAATGAACGTTTTTTTCTCTATCAACCCAAGTGACAAAATAAGCAGTGGTCGATTATAGGAAATTATTGGTATATAGTACCTAAGTCAGGTGAAATGTGTCGAGGAAGCGCCAATGACAATGTCATTAAATGGGTTCATTTTTAATAGCTTAGCTTAGTGACCGCATTGTTGACTTTTTTATATCCGCGTACGAAGGTAAAATGTGGAGTTCACTACGATTAGAAAGATGCAGATTATTATCCTAAAACCAGTAAGTGATTAGAGAGCAGTAGTTACGGTTTATGAAAAAAGAATCAAACCGTTTTCGTTTAAGTATTTTTTCTAAAAATGCAGAGTTGAAAAAAATTTGTATTTATTTACAAAAATCCCTAAAATCAACGTAAAATAATGTTTCTATCTCAATATTAGTGTAATGCTACCATTAAGATATGAAACAGTTTTCAGAGAATATTACAAACCATTCATACTATAAATTACTTTTCAATACTGAATATGTCAAAAACTACAACCTAGAAGGAAGCAACTAACCTTTAAAAGCGCATCATCGCTTCAGTCAAGTATTTACTAAAATACGTCCGAACGCTCATCAGTCTCGTAACAAATTGATCTTTTTGGCAAATAACGTGCGGGAAAGAGCAGCTACCACTCCTCTGCTCAGTTACAAGCCAATCCCTTGGAGTTCCGCTCATGATCGAAAACAGATCATTGTACCCTTCAGCAGAAAAAAAGATCATCATTGTAGGTGATCAACCTCACGACGTCTGCTCATGAAGAACATGTGAAACTAAATGTCTATTTATTTGAAGCTAAAAAATCCGACATAGGAGCATGCTGCCAGGGAGATCCCTGCTGACAAATTGTTCCGTGAAACATGCACTTTTGATGCATTGATCTGGTTTTTTTTATATAAACGCTTCTCTGCATCAATTTCCAACCCGACCAAGGCCAACTCCATCGGCGACCACATAACTAGTTCCTAACCTACCCATAGCAGTGTAGTTGACTTGATGCAATTCTTACAGTAGAATTTAATTGAACTTCGAGTACCTACGTAGGCACGACAAAGAACTCAGTCGAGCATCGGTCTGAAGATCTGTTGCATGAGCGAAGCGCGGTTTTGGTACCAATACATGATTTCCCAAGCAGAAGGTGGTAGGTCAAACCGGTGCGAGCTGGTAGGGGTAGGGAGGCTAGAGATACAATTGCTACTTGAGTCTTTGAAACCGGGGCTTGATGGTGGATCATCGGGTGAAATAGCTACCAATTGCCATCGCGATGCTACCGTAGCGATCGAAATACGAACGTCGCAGCAGCGTATACGGGAAGCGACTAACTTAACTCTGTGCCGCCGTTTGTGATGTGGTTTATGGTGCCTGTTGAATGTAATGTTGGCTGGGAATTACAACATTAATAATAGGCAAATAATAATCGGTACGCTCTTTCGCCACACGGTCGGTACTGGCAACTTGCTGTCTGGTGACATTCTTAGAAATGTTTCGAATGGGAAAAGAACAAATGTGAAATTCGTGTAGTTAAGCAACGATCGACCGGCAGCAAACGAGCAGCTTCGATTGTGTTGAATATCGAACCGAGGAGTTCTAATTCATGGAAATACTTTACCATAGCACACACTTGGCTTTTTTCACGAACTTACTCCTCAATGGAAAACGTGTCATCCAGCAGCTCTACTACTTATTTGTCCCTTATCTGATGGGAATTTTCTCGATGCAATGGTATGCACAACTTTTTGTTATGCTATTTATAACGAATTGAGATGCAAGAACTATCTACGATTGCTGGGCATTGAAATGGCTCGTGGTTGCATGAGAACCATAAAAAATGATGTTTCAGCCAGCACAACACATATCAATTTTTGTTGTTGTCCCGAATGACTGCACAAATTCTGGAGGCCACTGACTGCATCTCGACTTCCCACATCGCGCTTCAAAAATTGTATGGAAATAAGATCACTATTTCACTCCAGATGACAAACCTACACAATAAATCTGAATGTTGTTGACCGAAAACAGTAATTTGCTAGGGACAATCCATTTAAATGTTTCTAGAAAGTTTACATGCAAGGATCTAATAAATTTTCGAACTTTATTGTGTCTGCTTACACAATACATATACTATAGACCTTCCCACGTTTTAAAAAAGTTTTGAAATATGCATGGGTCAGCTCAGATTTTTGTTCTAGGTGTGAATTTAAAGCCTATGGACATATAGCAAAACACGATTTTTGATTGGAGACACCTCTAAATCATGTCGAAATTAAGTCATTTTTGACGAAAGTGTCTCCGGTTGTGTGTTGGCTTAAAAAGATCTGGAAGTTATCCCAGTTTCTATGTCCCTATTATTAGCGTTCAAATCCGTTGACAGGTTCGAATTTATTCGAAATACTTGTGGGGTATATGCGGCAACCAAGTTGGGTGACGGACGAGTTTTGAAGAAGCATCTCATAAATGCAAGTAGGGTGGGTGCTCCTATAGTTGATGTGTACGAATAATTACAGTAGTGGGTTATACGCCTAACTAAGGTACCAACCATCACAAAATATTTTTGCCTTTCTCAATAGAAAGGTATTGCAATTGCCCTGAAAAACGACTTTTTAATGGAGACCCGGAGGGCCGAGTGACATATACCATTCGATTCAGCTCGTCGAGTTCAGCAAATGTCTGTATGTGTATGTATGTGTGTGTATGTATGTGTGTAATCTCATTCACTTTTCTCAGAGATGGCTGAACCGATTTTCGCAAACTTAGTCCCAAATGAAAGGTGCAACGCTCCCATAGGCTGCTATTGAATTTCTAATTGATCTGACTTCCGGTTCCGGAATTACAGGGTGATGAGTACGATCACGTAGAAAATGTCGATTTTAATGAATTCTGCAATGAATGTATAATGGTGAAAATTTTTCCAAAATGTGACCACAACTGCTTCGATTTGTAGTACTAGTTAACTAACAGCCATTCAAAGTCTTTTTGGTCACATTGGCCACCATCATCGGTTCCGGAAGCCCCGGCGGAAGTATCCAAATTCAGAATAACTGTCACATCGGTTTCTCGGAGATGGCTAAACCGAATCAACAAAACTTAGTCTCAAATGAAAGATGTTGCGTCCCCGTAAATAGCTGTTAACCTTCCGGGAGTCGCGCTAGTGCACTGAGTGCACGCTGCTCTGAAAATCTAGCAAAACCGACCTAGAATACCAGCGGCTACTCGTTCAGTGGGTCATAAGCGCGACTTCCGGAGGGTTAAATTTTATCCCGAACCGACTTCCGGTTCCGGAGTTACGGCTTGTGTCGTGCGATCACATAGCAAATTGTGATTCAAACCGATACTCCGATGAAAGCAAAAAAAAGGTAAAAATTTCGCTAAAATGTCTCTTAAACAACTTAAATTTGCAGTTCTAGGTCACCGACGACCAAACAAATTTTCGTTGACTACATTGACCACCATAGACGGTTCCAAAAGTGCCCGGGAAAAGCGGCCATCTTTCAAAATATAGCTATATATAGCTGATAGCTATATTATCCCCACAGATGTCTATAAAATTTCGCACGGGTCGCTTATATGGTTCCGGAAATATAGACTGAACCGTCCGGTCACATATGAAATTCCCATATAAGCCGGAACTCAACATTTTTTTCAATGGGGGGACCCCATGAAATTTCAGAAATCGAATTCGTATTTTTGATGCCAAACATCTTTAAAATGCATGAAATGTCGAGATTTTATGTTCTCACGATTTTTTTTTTAAATCGACTTTTTGGGACTTTGCCGATTTCGCACCTTTTTTAGTTCAATATTACCGTGGCTATTTTTTTCTTTCACAAAATTTTAGAGCTCGAATAATGATTTCTTTTCTTGTATATTTGTCATTGCATGCATAATAATAAAATGTAATATATGCATTTGAAAGCTTTTTAATGAATATAAACAACGCAAACATTCTCGTGTTCATGATTGAGAAAGGCACAATTGCACCGTTAGGTGGATTAAAACAGGTTTTTTATTGGTTCATCACACTAAAATCATGCGACAGTAAAACTGTTATCCTTGAGATTCGCTCAAATAACAATTGAAAGAATTGATTTTCTGTGAATTTCCCTTGCACCTATAGTTGCATGTGTCATAAGAAATCAATGGGATTCGCAACAATAGGAACCGAAATTAATGATTGCACCACTACTGGTGCAGGTGTTCCTATAGTGGTACAAGTGGTTTTGGATATATAAATTGGTTGTCAATTTTATATTTTTTCTAGGAAATAGGGTTTGAAAGATTTCGTTTAAGGTATTGATATTGCCCATAGATTTATTCATCGATTTTTTAACAAAAGTTCTCCCTAAGTATGCGACTATTGGTACATTAACTCTAATTTTTTTTAATTGGCCTTCATATGACTATTTTCCATTAATCTTTCACAGCGGTCACCGGAAAACTGTTTTAAGCGAACTTTTGAAAATCCATAATGATTTCTATCATTCTAGCTTCCTGGATTCATAGATTTACACGAAATGTAAAATTCTTCAAATCATACACTCCTA
This sequence comes from Topomyia yanbarensis, assembly GCF_030247195.1. Classification (NCBI taxonomy): domain Eukaryota; kingdom Metazoa; phylum Arthropoda; class Insecta; order Diptera; family Culicidae; genus Topomyia; species Topomyia yanbarensis. The sequence goes on along the minus strand of NW_026683307.1, from coordinate 35,134 downwards.
CAGCTGCCGTAACCTCGTTGGGTCATTCCAACACCGGTTCCGGATGGAATCACATAACGACATTTGACACCATTTTGAAAATCAAAATTCCGGCTTCTGGTTACTACAAAAGAGTGAAAACCATCATCAAAAATCGCGTCATTTTAAAGCGAGTGGTCAGCAGAAGACAAGAATTGGTGATTGACGCCATCTTGAAAACAAAGATTGCGGCTTCCAGTTACTACAAAACAGTGATCATTAATATGGGTGTCATTTGGAAGGAGGTGTCCTTTTCGTGTGAACCGGTATGGTACTGAAGCCGTCAGTATCGGTAGTACCGGACGAATCTCGTGTCAACTCGAACAAATGTTGGCAGCACCCTCTCAGATTTTAATGAAACTTTCTGTACATCAAAGCTTTGTCGCAAAGATCCACTTTGCATACTTTGATTTTTCAAAAATGATCAAGACTGTCTTTTCAAAAGGGTTAAACTTTTTTTTACCAATTTTTTTCAAACGGCTATAAAAAATCCACGAAAAAAATCAATTTTAAAAATTTATAGTCGATTTACAAAAAAACCATCTTTAATTTGCATGAAATTTTGTTCCAAGATACCTACCGTCAAAACTTCAAGTCGTGCACTTTAAAGGAAAAAAGTTATTTGAAAAAAAACTTATCCTTGTCCAAATTTAATTTTATTTCAGTGTAGGTATTTTTATCGAAAACAATGATAGTCATATTCATCTCAAAATCCAATTTCCCAACTGCTAGTTGCCTGACACATGAAAAAGTATCAGTAACGAATTTGGTATAGTGTCTCGGACTGGACTGGAACGAGGCCGAAGGGATTAACGGAAATCAAGTACTAAAACACTTAGCGCACGACCAGACAACATGTCTAATATCACGATAAACAACTCCACAAGCGCGGAGACCGCTTTCCACGACGCCGGAGATGGACATTCTACGTATAATTATTGTACATGACCCTAGATATCACCAGAATGAAGTCATGACCCTCATCCATTCTCTTGGGCCAAGGTTTGTTGATACCTTTGGGATTCCTGAGCTTCCATCGCTCCACGAAATTTACCAATTTTCGAGCGTCCTCTGAGGAGAAATAATTAAAAACTCGTTGAAGCTACGCGATTTTTCATAAATACCACCGTCTAATACCTAAATGTCTACCTTGTCATTATCATTCTAATCCAAGTGTCCGCCTTCTCATTAGCCGGAATGGAGCACTGAGAAAGAACTAAGGTAATCTGCTATGATTTTCAGATAAAGTACTCCTGTAAATATAACGATGTGAGCATGGTCGACGATAGGTAAATATAAAACCATCAGTTTTGTGGGGAGACTGTTGGCAGCACAGCCTCTTTTATGATTGCACTCACCACTACTGTCATAATTATTAGCATAAAAGCGATGCATAGCTGTCATCATATGACGAACGTTCCGTGTATTCCAATCACAGGATGAATCGAATACACAACGTAGGCCCTAGCCACCAGATGAAACATTGTTGCTATGATGATCCGTCCGTTAATCCGTCGACGAACCGGTGTCAATAATCGCGTTTTTCAACTTTCGTCAAGTTTTTCATTTGCATTTGTAGCGTCGCGTATATTGGGAAAAATTCGGGCGATCCGACGTTCAAAACTCCCTTTCGCGTACAATTCTAAGCAATCTCTGCCCACCACGAAGTAGGAGACTGTACACGGTTGTTTGCATCGGGTACCAGTTTCGTCTGACCTTTAATCGTAGTGCCAATGCATTGTGTAAAACCTGGGGAAAGATGCAGGGACTGAAATAGAGGGACACTTGGGGTGTTTGATGTCCCATGTGGAAATTCCTGCAATTTTCCAAGATTGCCGAGACCAGGAACTTTGGTTTTGTAACAGCACTCTTCAAGGGACACTCTCAAGCTTTTACGAGGAAGCTTAGAAGAGAAAACTGAATGGTCAGACTCTCGCTCTTTAGTGTACAAGGAAACATAGAAATTAGTCGTTTTCGGTGGCGTAGAGCTCTTTTGCATTTCTTATCGTAGCGTTCCTTAAAAGTATGTTTCATTTTGTCCCCACATAATTTATATGCGGGATATGTCGAGAGATCATGCGAAGTCTCGCCACAGCAGAAAAACTTCATGATTCACTTCGCAATTTCCACAGTGTGCCTTGTCTATATAATAAGTTGCAGTAGGCCCAATTGTTTGCAACGACGGCAGTTTATGCCTCGCGGCACAAAAAGGCGAACAGGCAGACCCGTCCAAAAGATCAAAGTTTGGAAGACTAGATTCGGCGAATGGTTCGAAATGAGCCTGATGGAAAATAGGTTGTTTTCATATACTCCTTGATTTTTCGTGAACGCAATTGCTTGCGAACCAGAATTTCACTGACCGAAGTAAACCAGATGATAACGCCAATGACATTTATGCCGGTATCTGAGGGATTACTTCACCGGTTTCGGCGATCGAAGGGATCAGCGTTTCACTGCACTAAGTGACCCACGTGTTGTCTAATAGCACGTGCCCGTGAATTCGACCTGAGTCCAGCTAATTACAAGCTTGCACTTATCTCGTGTTGTGGCTGTCCGGTCTTAGCTTTCCCACTTTCTCACCAAAGTTGTGGAAACGCTTATATGCTGGATACCTGACTGCACTTGGGTGCATATACTTCCAACTCACGACCTTGCCAAGGTCGTTTTTTTCCGCTTTCGGTAGGGAAACTCGGAATAAAAAACAGGCTGTGCACGACGTATCGGTTTGAACGTTCAATTTTAACTCTTGAAGGAAGGGACCCCATACTTTGCAATTAAGACCCTTGGTGGAGATTACACCATCAATCTCTATTTCCCGGGCGGGTACATAGACAAGATACTTCTTCGTACACGGCCAAGTGGTATTTAGTTAAATCTCGGCTTAACTTTGCCCTCATTCAAATTTGTTATGAATATATACCAAATTCGTTACTGATACTTTTTGCATGTATCAGGCAGCTAGCAATTGAAAAATTCGATTCTGAGATAATTATGATTTTTATTGGTTTAGTTTTCGATAAAAATACACTGAAAAAAATCAGTTTGGACAAGGAAAAGTTTTTTTCGAATAATTTTTTTTCCTTGAAAGTACCCGTATAAATAAATACTATTCCAGAAATCTTCGGAACCATTTCCAAACTATTCGTATAATGCTCACCATATTGGGAATACTACTGATATATTTCACCATTATAATTGAACTGTTATACTACCATACCCATTTTAGTTACGATTTCCAATACCTTCCGTGTATCCTATATTGGAGATTTGTATACTACATTGTCCTTTTGCGCCAGAGGTTAATATTGCTCTGGTGGGCTTTGTTATTCGTATATCTGTTTACCCTGCTCCAAAAATCTGTAGTTTAAGACGGTCAAAAATCCTCGTCTAATAATATTACGGAGATAGCTCAATTGGATAAAGTGTCAGTTCACAGTCCACGAAGTATTCTTCAGAACATGGCGAGAGCAAAATAATATTTCATCCAAATCAAAGATTTTTTTTAAATCGACTTTAAATTATTAAAATTGATTTTTTTTTTCAGTGTAGAAGTCGATAAAGATTTTTTACAAAATTTGACAAATTTTTCGAAAATTACTCCTATAACATTTTTTGTAGGATTTGTCACTTTTAGCCTATAGCCGATTGAAAAAGATTGGTAAAAAAGTTTGATCCAATCTAGATAATTTTTGGAAAAACAAAGTATGCAAAGTGGTTTTTTGTTACAAATGTACAGAAAGTTTCATTGAAATCTGAGAAGGTGCTGCCAACTCTCAATACGATGTAGCGCGAAATTCGTCACCGGTAAAATACCGATACCTGAATATTTTTGTTTTCAAAGCAAACGAGAAAGTCTATTTTACTTTTTAGCGGTGCGACACACTTCAGCGCAATTCACTGCTCAGCGGCCTAATACAACTGTACGGGTTTCCTGCTCCTTTCATTTGCACTCCATGGCTCTTTAATTATATATGAAATGTACCAAATCGGTCTTCGCTCATTTATTTGCAGACGAAACAGGAAATGTTACCCAATAATACACTGCTTAAGGCCAATTGCGGAATGCCGTGACTCTGATTGCGAAATTGAGTGTACGGTTCAGACGGGGGGCGTGAAGAATTCCTGATCGCGTGGGAACGAGCGTTTATATATTCGCGCTGGAGACCGCGTTTATAAATTTATAAGTGTTAAAACGAAAACTTAATCACCGAGGCATTTTCACATTTGCCAGATCGCGGGCGTAGATGTGCGTGGATGATCGCGAAGGATTCGAGTATTTGTATGTTAATGTGTTTGATAGCGTAGACGTTTGTCGCATGTGTCTTCCTATGTACGAATTTGATTATATAACGGTGTCAGGTCATTTGGATATTCGCGAGAGTTCTTCGTTCACGTAAACCGCGACACTGTGCTTAATTTTTGAGCGTACGGTGCAGATACTAGAAGAGAGGAAGTTTCCACATATCAGTAGAGCCCGGCAATTAAACTGGTTGTCTAGTGTACATGAGTGTCATTTATTTTTTGGAAGATTGTCCAACTGAAGGCATGTACGTAAGCTGCTAGGACATAGGGTAGGGGTCCGGACGTGATTGGTTCATGTTGTGTTATCGCGTATGGCTCGAACGTTTGTATTTTACCAGGTTTGAGACGTAATCGTCTGTGTGTTCCGTTCAGGCTTGTAAATGTTTGCGCAAACCGCGTTTTCGAGTATATGCTTCACATGTAGAAGGGAGTGAGTTTCCCAATATCATGGCGCCCTGGGACTTCTAGTGTGCATGAGTTGTTCTTTTTTTTTAAACGAAGACTGAAGGCATGGCATAGCCTGCTAGGATCAAAGGAGCTATCGAATGAGATTGATTGATAATTGCACCGGTATAATCGCATTTGAGACCGTGTTAATTAGTAAGTACTAACATATTTACATGATAACCGGAATGTTTTATGTATACTACATTGTCGACGTATGTATACGCACATCACCGCAATTGCATATTCGCATGCATTATGAGACTTTTATTGCCGTGGAGGGCACCGGCGTTTCTATGTGAACGTATATGAACGCATGGTCGTTTTTACCTCGCGCATGCTAGCGTGTATATTACTTCGCGTGTTTTATACAACCATGCGGCAGTTTACATATAAGCGTAAGTTTTCGAGTGTTTGCGCGGGTCGTCATACTGATGTCTAATTTTGAGTGTATTAGCATATACAAGTTCCGTATTTTAGAGTGGGAGCTCCTGGACGAGTACGATTTATGAACGCGCGAGGGCGGGCATTTGTGAGTTGACACTAGAGACAGTGCTTAAAAATTTGTACGTTTTTATGATTGCGGGCCCCTGGGCGTAGTAATGTGGAATAATCGTATTTGCAACCGGTTTTGTATCATAGTGAAAAGCGAAAGAAACTTTTTGTTAGCGAATAATATTAAGATCTACAATTACGTGGAATAGAATATTAATAACCATTTTCCTAGTTGACGTGTTAGTATTAATTGCGAATACTGGAAACACTAAGTTTATTCAAAATGGTATCAAATATCGTGGCCCTTGATTTTTGGTTAGACCGGGTATACGCCAGTTGGAACATTTGCTAAAAGTTTTCAGAGCTAAGCCATACGAAAGTCACCACTATCCAATTTCATCATATCAAGCATTCAATAATGATTCAAAGGCTGCTCCAAGCAAATAAAACCTGTTTACATAACAACCTATACCACGTCGCTGATCGTGATAGCGTTAGAATCAAATTCAAAAACTTCGTGTTTATGGATAATGGCAAAATCAAGATGCGATTTACATTTTATTTTTATTCAGTCGATTTGTACAACTATTACGTTTCAGGCCTCTTGTCTCTGCATCCGGATCTTAGTCAAAATTTACAAGTCCGAGATTCATAGCCTTGACATTTTTTTCCACATACACACATACACATATACACACATACATACACACAGTCGTTTCCCGATCTCGACTAACTAAGTCGAATGGGATATGACACTCGGCCCTCCGGTCCAGGATTAGGCAGGGCCGGCGGAAAGCGTGGGTAGTATGGGTAGTAGTACCCACTCGAAAATAACCGAATGGGTAATTACCCACTCGAAATTTTGAACCATTTCAAAAAATTTTGATGGGCAACGCATGTATCTCGCACTACACACATTTGAAAACATCGATGTATCACAATTCCATTTGCATAAACAAACGTGTAAGCGTGTGCATTGCGTAAAGGGAAAAACTCCTTACTAGTGGACCCCTCCCCTACGCTTTCTACCCACTCGGGCGTAAAGTGTTTCGTCACCCCTGGGATTAGGTTGGTGATTTTTAGAGTGTTTACATAACCTTTCTATATGGTCGGTGTTAAGTTAGACCGGACTAAGTGAAATATTATTGATTTCGAGAAAAACGAGTTTAAAGTTTGAATCGCATCATCTTTTACATTATAATCAAAAATTTATTTTTGCCATAATTCTTGTTTATTGTTACATATTTCAAATCTGGCAAATGTCGAATGTAGATGACGGAATTCTTTATCCAGTGATTTATTATCTCATTTTTTGATGTTTTGCGACTTAGTCCGGTCTGACTTAACACCGACCATATGATAATTGTAAAAATATAATATTATTTTAGCTTAATAAGAATCGTTATTGTCTTCATGTTACCAACTGCAAGGTGGGAGAGGACAAGTAATTAGTGTGATGGGACAAAAAGCGTCCAAAATATCTTAACCCTTAAAGATCCAAACCAATTTTTTTGAAACTTTGTGGAAACTGTCACAACTTCAACACATTACTACGATAATTTTAAGTAATAAAACTGTAAATTCTGGAGCCAAGAGTCGGATCTGAATAAAATTCAATGGCATTCGATAGGAGTATTACATCTTTCATTTGATATCACATTCGCAAAATTCATTTAGGCATCATAGTGGTACCCGTTTTATGGGAAATAGCTGTGTGACCGCCCTCTTCTACCCGTAGCTCCGGAACCGGAAGTCTGATCAACTTAAAAATCAATAGTAGCTTATAGGAGCGTTATACGATACTTTAACTAAGTTTGTGCAAATTGGTTCAGCAATCTCTGAGAAACTTGTGTGAGTTTAAATGATACAAACACACACATATATGTATACACTCTCAGACATTTTCCGATCTCGACGAACTGAATCGAATGGCAATCAATCTCGGTCCTCCGGGTTTCTGTTGAGAGGTCTATTTTTGGAAGGATTGCATAGGCTTTCTTTATAGGAGAAATGCAAAAACTATGAATAATTTGAAACAGTCTCATAGGAAAAGCAGACAGCGACTCAGGATGGGAGTTTAGTGGTTGAAAAAGTCAATTCAAGTACCCTGTCCACACAACGATAAACGAATAGTCCATCTAACTCCCCAATATGTAGTATAAAATGCACATAGGAAGCTGTTGCCTTATGCAAACTATTATATTAATTGTACAATTCTTTTAATGGGCTAGTTATTTCCCAAGTCGGCTTCAGCGAACCGTGCTGGTCATTATTTTATTCTCTGTACTTAGTTCTACTAACTCATATTTCGAGCAATTCTATAGTAGCTGAAATTTGAACGCAACACTGTTGGTATGATGTAACAGAATGCTCCTAAAACCATAATAAGGAATGTTCAATAGTAACAGTAACGTTCCTGTTTCAACTATAGAGCGCTATGATATTGGATTTGAAATGTTCATGTCTGTACTTTAACAGATCGATGCACTAATTCAATATTAAATCGTCAAAAGGGCGAAACTGTTTTTTGTAAACAAACTTGTTTCGCTCATTAGTCTGCTGCAGAGTAGAATTTCATGAAAAATATGCGTTAATGTATATTTTTACCCTTCGTAGAAGTAATTTCAATTATTTTCTGCGTTGAAATTATAGTAAATTAAGAGAAACCATCAAAATAAAAGTTTGTTTACAAATTTTATTCGCCCTTTTGTAAATTTAATATGGAATTGTAAAATCGCTACTGAGTAATTCATCACCATCAAATTACTGTTTCGATTTCATCTCATCAGTATTCGGCAGACCAATTCGACCACCAGCTAAATTCAAAACGAAATACAACTTCACAAGCATAATATCCTACAAGCACAGAAGTTCTGATTACTGGTGAGTGATCATAGTAAATTGGTTCGACGTTGTACTTTGCTATATTACTCCCTAAGGAAAACACTAGATTATGTACTACTCTTTTGCACATGAAGGGCAAAATGCGTATAACTTTAATAAGTCATGAAGTTCCGTAGCTACTTTGTCTTAGCGTGCAGGACACAAACACCTCTAGATCGTAAGAAAAAAAGTTTCCAAATTGTTCTTTTATTGAAAACGAACAAAATAATTGAATTTAAAGCACGCCAATACCTTTTCGGAAATAATCTGTAGCTAAAAGCTCAAAATTGCAACACCCTAATAAAAATAAGCTGCAACTTTCTTTAATTGAGTTTTTACTATTTCATTGTGCTAAGGACCCCCTGGAGGGTCCACACTGCGACTATTGAAGTGCTATTAACCGTCTAATGTCATATTTATGCTACCAACAAGACCAGGCCAAATGCAATCGGTTCAAAACTGACTCTGCAGCTGTTGCAACCAAACATCATTAGGCAGGTCTATCGTCGTGGGTTTCCATTTGCTGCAACGCCCTTTCCAATGTCCCCTCGATTCGGCTGTTGAAGGAAGGTATTGTTGATTGGTCAGCATGCGCGAGGTTATGTAACATGTGGGGGAATAAATCGATCATTTCAATCTGCTGCGCCGTTGGCATACTTGACGTTCAGCGATCGCAAATCGCCTCGATCTTCCACGACGATGGTCGCCCGCCCGCCAGACTGGAGGGCATCTGCGTGTGCGTCGACCTACTTTGGGCCGATGTCACGCCTCGCATGGAACGGAAAGAAAGGGTGCAATTGTTATGGATGTGCGGTGCACCGTGTTTTTAATAATCATGTCCAACTGCATAAATTATCATTTCGCTGCCGGGACTATTGATGCTAAGCACGAATATCAATTGGTCGGTCGGCGATATCAATGCGTCGGAAGAAGGTTTCCATTTGGGGGTTAAGTTGGGTACGAAAGAAACTGATATTGATGCAAGGATTTATGGTTTGCAGAAGACATGCGATGTTTGAGCTGTTGATCAATATTCAATCAATGACTTCGAAGGTGAAAAAGGGATTGAATTAAAAACACACGTTGAACTTTTTCATATTAACTGGAAATGAATAAGGACAATTCGATAACATTAAAAATTAGCATTCATCGCCGGCACAGATCTTCCTGATCGCTCAACTAAAAGTGATTTTCTCAAAAAGTCCTTGCATATTGTATGAAAAGACCCAGAAATGCGCTTGAGCATATTTCGCCACTGGATTGAACTTCCCCATGATAAATCAGCTGAAAAATTGAAACTGACACTAATGGAGGCAGCTGCTGATTCAGTTGATAGCTGCTGAAGTCAACCGACTCCTTATGCGGAGTACATTCGGTGTGAATTACCAGCTTGTGGAAGCCAACCCGGTACCAACATTCACTGCGATCATTTATACAATTTATGTAGGTAGTTCGGTACCACCACGGAATAAGTTGGCAAAAGGCGCGTTGTTTAAACAAAAGCCAACTATCTCAACGTTTAATTTATTGCAAACATGCATCAATGCAAACGACTGCTCGCTCCACCAACCAAATGTGCATTGCTGCTAGGTTCAGAGTGTGTTCTGATTCTCGGCAGGAGATAGTGCAGTGCTGGCGTATGCGGTAGTGCCACCACAGCACAAGACCGCCCAAAAGTGCCACTCGTTCGGGTTAAGAATGTAGGGTACAGACAGACGGGTGGCGTAGTAGCTTTACATCTAGTCAGGTAGTTGATTTGCCCACAGCGTATGCTACCGAGATCAGGTGTGACTATTACGGGGCATAATTGGAACGAATTGCTGGGCGTGTTATAAATGCTCTGTTTCAAATTATGTTTTGAACTCATAAATTAATCTGATTACTGAATTATTGTAATCATTGTGGACAGAAATACTGCTGGCTCCAGGGAAAGCACAGGGACATGCACCCAGCCTCTTCAATATAAGTAGCAATGATTATGGCTAAAGGGCGAACACGAAATTATTGCGACACATTCAACAGGGCATAACTTTTTTACCATTGGGTAAAAATCAACTAAATTTTGCACACTTTCTCATTGAAGTGTATTGTTTACATGCTGTCAAACTCGAAGTCGTGTTTTTCGATTCAACGAAAATGGAGGTGAACCAGCGCGAGTCGAGAGAACAAATTCTTTCCAAACACCTAGAATTTCCTGACCTGTCGCACCGGCAGTTGGGAAAAATGTTGAACATTCACCATTCAACCGTCTCCAGAGTGTTGAAGCGGTTCCAGTAGCGATTGACGTTGGACCACGGCAAAGGAGCTGGAAAAAAACCTGGACCGGATAACAAAAAGACGAAGGGAAAGGTGAAGCGGATGATTGAAGTAAATCCCAACGGCTCAAGCCGTGATTTGGCTAAAAAGATCGGCATGTCGCTGAGCTACCAGAATGCAAAGAAGAGAGCTGGACTACATACATACAAGGTACAGAACTTCCCAAACCGCGATGAGCGGCAACAATCGACGGCTAAAACTCGGGCACGGAAGCTCTACGAGCTGACAAAATATGGCTGCTGTGTGATGGACGACGAAACGTATATAAAAGCCGATTTTAAGCAAATTCCGGGGTTGGAGTTTTTCACCGACAAGAGCAAGTTCTATGTGGACGACAAATTTAAGAAGAAGAAAATGTCGAAGTTCGCCTCCAAATATCTCATTTGGCAGGCCATCTGCTCTTTCGGGCTGAGGAGTGAGCCTTTCGTGACAAAGGGCACAGTAAATGGCGAGATCTACAAATCTGAGTGCCTCGAGAAGCGCCTTTTGCCGTTCTTGCAGCAGCACGACGAAGCTCCGCTATTTTGGCCAGATTTGGCATCATGCCACTATTCTAAAATTGTCCTGGAGTGGTATGAGGCCAATTCTGTGCATTTTGTTCCAAAGGACATGAATCCGCCAAACTGTCCGGAGCTGCGCCCGGTGGAGCAGTACTGGGCAATGATGAAGCGGGAACTTCGGAAGAGCAAGTAGACAGTCAAAGACGAGAGGACATGTTAAGAAAATGAAAAAAAAACTGCGAAACTGGTACCGGATGACACTGTAAAGACTTTGATGGAGGGCATCAAGCGAAAATGCGTTCAATTTTACACTCAAGGCTCCATCGATTAACTTTTCTTTTGATTGTTGAAGTAAATATATGTATAAAACTACCCTAAAATTTTGGTTTGATTTTAAACATTGTAAGAAAATTGGCATGACATTTTCGGTGTCGCAATAATTTCGTGTTCGCCCTTTAATAACTTGATATTTTTGAATGCCTTCTGCCCCGTTTTCAAACAAATCAGGTGTTCCTCAAGGAAGTAATTAGGGCTCACTTTTGTTCACACTATTTATTAATGATCTAGCTACAATATTACCACCTGGTGACGTCAAACTATACATGGTGGTCAAGTACATCCACGATTGCTTAGCTTTACAAAAGCTCTTGGACAGATTCGATGCCTAGTGTTTCTTAAACTTGTTATCAATTTGTTCTCACAAATGCAGTGTAATATGGTATCACCGCAAGCATAAGTCAACTTCATACGACTACTGTACTGGAGATGAGCACCTTGAGCGTGTTATATAAGTGTGCGACCTCGGAATCGCTTTGGACTCTTCACTCCCATTTCGACCGAATCATTCAACACGGCCAGCCAGGATTGAAGTAATAAGAAGGAAATTCGTTCGCTATGCACTGAGACGCCTTCAGTGGCAAGACGTTATCAATCTTCCGCCATACGAAGACGGATTGGATTGGATTGGATTGGATCGGATTGGATTGGATTGGATTGGATTGGATTGGATTGGATTGGATTGGATTGGATTGGATTGGATTGGATTGGATTGGATTGGATTGGATTGGATTGGATTGGATTGGATTGGATTGGATTGGATTGGATTGGATTGGATTGGATTGGATTGGATTGGATTGGATTGGATTGGATTGGATTGGATTGGATTGGATTGGATTGGATTGGATTGGATTGGATTGGATTGGATTGGATTGGATTGGATTGGATTGGATTGGATTGGATTGGATTGGATTGGATTGGATTGGATTGGATTGGATTGGATTGGATTGGATTGGATTGGATTGGATTGGATTGGATTGGATTGGATTGGATTGGATTGGATTGGATTGGAATTGGATTGGATTGGATTGGTTATCATCGTATTCTGATGAGATGAAAGTGGAACGTAAATTCCATAGCTTATTTAGTTATAAGTTTTGTTCCCTTTAAGCAAAAATGTGGTTTTACCCATTTTTGATGGGGAAAAATGTCTTTCCAAATGTTTCCCTTTGAAGTTGCCAATGCAAAAAATTGATGAAAAGCGGCACCATAGATTGGCGCTCGCAAAGCCTATTAAATTATCTAGTCCCTGACCCATCCCTTTTCAAATAATCTGCTTATAAATAAAGTGGTGGGTATTTGAATAAAAAGTATTTAGTTCTTCTAAAAATTGTCTTCATCGCAACAAAAAAAATTTTTTTTCTAGAATTGTCCTACTTAAGCTGTAGAGCTAGGGTCGCCGAAGGGCTCCCTGTCAGAATCACTGACTACAATTGCAGACCCACCTACTAAAACACTGCTTAAGGTCAGTTGCAGCGGGCCGTGATTCTGAATGTAATATTGTATGGTTCAGATATGTGCGGGCGTTGGGACCTCACGATCACGTGTATTATCGCGAAGGGCTCGAGTGTTTGTACGTTAATGTGGTCGATCGCGTTTGTTCTTGGATGATCGCGCGTGAACCGTGATCTGATAGTTCTCGGAGTACGGAATAGAGTGAGTTCTTCAATATCACTAGAGTTCCTTATCATGTCACCATGTGTTGTGTAGTGGATATGAGCTTCATTTTGTTTAGTCCAATTAAACGCATAAACCTGGGCTGCTAGGGTCGAGAGTAGGGACTTCCGAACATAACCGATTCATGATCGCGTGAGCACGAGCGTTTGTAGGTTCACTCTTGGACCACGTTTGTATAATTATAAGTGTTAAAACGTTCACTTAGTCATCGGAGCGTTATCCTGTTTGTGAGATCGCCGGTACAGACATGAATATGAGCGTCACTTTTGTATCGGTCCAACTAAATGCATGGCCTCATATACCCTATCTTCAAAAAAGGCGACAAACTATTGGGGAAAACGTTCCCCAATGCCATTTAGCAGTTTGCGCCTGTTGATCGAATTCTTTGTCCGCGAACACCAAAGCTGGTTACGAGAAGAACGTTCAACGGCGGACAAAATGTGTACCCTTCAACATTCTAGATAAATTACGGGAATAAAATTTCCGTAAATAACCAATTGGATGATTTGGATTTTCGGCTTTTACGATCTAGAAATGTGAACAGCGGTTGAATACTGCCCGACGTTTCGGCCACTGGGTATGGCCTTTTTCAAGGGTATTGAGAAAGGCCATAACCAGTGGCCGAAACGTCTGGCAGTATACAAGAGCCTTTCTCATTTCTAGATCGCAAACGACGAAAATCCACATCAAATTTCATGCGGTCGTTTTCCAAATTACAAATAAAAGAAAATTAACGTGAGAAGAACGAGACAATTGGGCGAAAAAATTATTGGCACATTCTTTGTGATTTTTATATTTGACCTAAGTCCATTTCAGATATGCACAAACCAACAATTTTCATCGAAATCGAAAATTTTTTTCGGTTTTTTTGCCCGACCTCAAGATATACAACCCCTTAATCTTGCCATCAGACTGTTTTAGTCATACCAACACAGCTACAATTACAGCCAATACACGGGATGTTATATATGATCATACTTTTATCAATGTCGGATGTGGAGATTTTTCGGTTCTCTTGTTTTCGGTTGGTATCTGGACTGTTTTATATACTTGTTTTACACATTTGATGATTTGTTGGGGGGGGGGGGGCGATGTAAGTTGATTGGTTTTTTTCTTCTGATGCGTCGACGAAGGAACTGTTAGGTGGTTTATGCTGTGAAATGTTTTCTAGGGAGAAAATGGAGCTTAGACTTACGGAAGTCACCTATATTCAGTACCATCACAGGCGCAATTCAGTACTTAAACCATTCAACATGCTAGACCGTTGAATGTTTCTTATTACAATACAACTTAAAGCTGTAGTTAAAAGTGACAGTGTTGTAATTAAGATTCCCATGTATACGGAAATTACAGAATAGAGGTAATACTATATGACCTAGCAGCCAATTTAGTGAAGTAGAACCCGTTACTTCGTCCCGGAAATTCTTAACGGTGTACTTGTGGTGAGATTGTGCATCTCATTTCACTATAAAAATTAAAGCGCTCGCAACTAAAATTAAACAAACCACGGTTTGTACCCAAGAAGGGCAGACTTCTAAGGGCAAATACTGTATATAGACGACATACCATAGAAAATCTTGTCCGGAAGATCCTGAAGAGAATGTATCACAACCGATGGCAATAGTGTAATTAGATTTTGTACACAAGATCGTTTTCTCAAGCTAAGCACTTTAAAAAGTGAAATGAATGAATAAATTAGTTATTGGAGAGCCATTTCAAGTTCCTCTTGTCAGAATCCGACGCTAGCTTAGTGACAGGACTAAGCTTGCGCCGGATTGACGCGAGCTCCATAAAACAAAAACACAATTTGTGCTTCTTTTTGGAGCTTGCGTCAATCCGGCGCAAGCTTAGTCCTGTCACTAAGTTAGTGTCGGATTCTGATGAGAGGAACTCGAAATGCGTTTCCAAAAACAAACTTAGTTACGGGTTTCGTGTCCTTTACGCGCAAAAGTGATTTTAATCAATTTTCTCCTTAGAGGAGAAAAAATAGTTTTTACCACCAGGGAGTGAAATAAATGTTTAAGAACAGTTTTTGCGATCAAGATCACATGATTTCGAATCTGTCAACTTTGGAAATTTAGTATCTCCGAAGAAATTGTACAAAACAATACCGCATATTTTGTGAAGAAAATTTTTTGCTGATTATTCCTCCTACAAGTTATTATGGGAAGCTACCTATTATTATTAGCAAACTTTTTGAGAATACTATTGCAAACAACTTTGTTGAAGACACGAGTGCTTTATGTATTCAGGGTACTGAAATATATTAGTGTATTTGCAAAACAGTTGTTCTATTATTACAGTTTATTCAAACTCTTGCATTTGTTTGAAACGCTGCAAAAACGTTTAGAGCAAAGAAACACACATTTTTATCCAGTTTCCAGAGCTTGCAAACCAAAAACTTGGATCTATGTAAGTATTCTTCATAAAAGGAAAATTTGGATCATCTCCTCAGTAACTGGCGCCGTCTTCGCAACTTGTTGGACACTGAATCCAAAAAACACATCTAAAAGCAAAGCCAAATTGTATTCAATACACCCAAATTGTATTCCAATTAAAGCGGTTTTTTACGCGGATTTTCCAATTAACGCGGTTTTTGCAAAAATATTCTAAGTTCTTTTGAATGCAAAAGACTTAGACTTTTTTCTGAAAAAAAATTCTAAGTTTTTTTCAAATGCAAAGAACTTAGAAGAATTTTGGCAGTTTTTATTTTGCGTGAATTTCGTAATTAACACAGTTTTTGCAAAAAATATTCCTTTTGACTTAGAATATTTTTTGAAAATACCCATATTGATTGCGTTACAGTGAATTTCGCTAAACCGGAAGGCATCATCTTGGATTTCAAAATGGAGTCAAAAATCAATTTCTGGCACCTACTCTTCAAGACCATTCCGAAAATACCCATATTGTTGGGGTGTGGGCCATAAGGAGTCTTCCAGACCCGTCTCTTCCATCTTTCCAAAAATATTCTAAGTCTTTTGCTGAGAGTTTTTTTTACGCGGATTTTCGAATCAACGCGATTTTTTTACGCGGATTTTCAAATTAACGCGGTTGTTTACGCGGTTTTTTTACGCGGTACGTATCCCCCGCGTAAAAAAAACCTGGGTGTACAAAAGAGAATTGTAGTCATAATACAGCCTATAAAGTACTCTCCCGTTTTCTGATTAACAGATTCCATCCATCGGTTGTCGGAAAATAACAATGCGGGTTTCGATCAGGGCGACATGCTGTTTGTCGATTCCGAGGCAGCATACCATTCAGTAAAACAAAAAGAAAGTTGGCTCGTGTGATACTGAATGGATAGAAATTTAGGGTCGGCATAGCCGAAGAGACATCCGACTCGTTTGTTGTTCAACTTAGCACTCGTAGGAGTGATTCGATCTGGTGTGAATAGGAACGAAATTAGATCTCACATACTTCTTGGCACTGCAGACGATATCAGAAACATTAGAGTAGACCGCAGAGTAGTGGAAGAGGCTCACATATTGAAAGGAAGAATGCGAGAATCGGATGACTACAACTATAACGGACTATAACAAGACAAAGCACAGGGTGGCTGGTAGAGAAGCAAGCAGTCCGAGTTGAGTTTTACAGGGGTGGAAATGGATGCGGTACGAAATGACGTTGTGAATTGGTTCACGATTCTTAGCGCGCTAATGACATATGAAGATGATGTTTGCGGCGAGAGAAAATGGAGTGTTGCGGTTGCAAGTAGTACTTTCTATGATTTGCGTAATCAGCTGAAGTGCGGTAGTCTATGAATTGCTCACACAACTTTATATATAAACCGCTGATACTCCCTGTTGCTGTCGATGACGCTAAAAGAGATAAGCTATGGTGTGCTAGGTGCGTTTGAAAGAAAAATAATGCGTCCAATACTTGGCCGCGCGATATAGAATACGCGTGTTAACAAATAAAGCACGAGCTGTACCAAGTATCCAAACATGCTGATAACCATCAAAATGCCGACAAAGCACGTTGGCTGGGCTTACTAAAAGAGAGCTCAAGTTGGAAGAGGTTTTCGACCTCGAGGTTGTGTGCAATCGGGAAATATAAGGTTATCGGAGTTGGGCGGCCCAAGATCGAGCAACTTAGAAGTCTGAAATATGCATCTGTCATGATTCGGAACACCTTGGTTTTTCGATTAAAACATTGTTTTCAATGCTTTCAAAAGAGCGTGGCGTTTTTAAGCAAATTAAAAGATTGTTTCAAAATAAGTATCTTACTACGTTCAAAAGAACTTTATGAACCTTTTATACGACCTAATCAAATGAATAAATACATAAATAAATAAATAAATAAATAAATAAATAAATAATTAAATAATTAAATAAATAAATAAATAAATAAATAAATAAATAAATAAATAAATAAATAAATAAATAAATAAATAAATAAATAAATAAATAAATAAATAAATAAATAAATAAATAAATAAATAAATAAATAAATAAATAAAGCAAAAAAAAATCATTAATCTATTCTATCTATTTTGTAAATATTAGCATTTTGCGACAAATACAAACCTTTATAATATTTTTTGAAGTAATATGCTAGTGTCATTTTTTTCATGTTAATATATCCAAACTTTGTGGCAACAGAAAGTGATTCAAGTAGTTTAAAATATATCAACCAGTTACATAAGAAATCAGTAGCACTTCCACGCAACCCAGCTAAAGGATGTGTAGCGAGCTGATAGGAATTGGCAATGAGCGCACATGCCCTATATCCTTAAATAATATGTTACAGTATCAAACGTATGTACGCTGTTTCGTGGTCGACTGCACGTAAAACCAGTCGTCAATTTCTGCTCCACTCATATCTCAATCGCTCAATCGACTACTCGTGACTATACTGGCCAACATTTGCATTCAGTATCGTTTTCCCATCGTATAATTTCTACCGATGTTTCGCGTTACGCACCGCTGACCGAAGCAATTGCTACCACTTAGCCAACTATCGATTCCTTTCGGCACAAAACAAGCGGAAACCCGTGTATTCCGATCACAAACAGCTACCGACCATACTATCAGCCAGTTCCCCTCCCCAGGCCCCTGGCCGCTGGCGGACGGTGATCAAGAAAGCCACAACCGTCTGACGTCACCGATTCACACGGTAGCTGGAAACAGCGCATAAATTCCACGATTTTTTTTTGCACCTTTCGACTCGCGTAATACCGCGTCGCCGCCTGCTGTGAACCAGTTGTGTGCAAAACTAAACGCTGAACAAGAGCACTCACCAATTACCTTTGCGGGTTTCCAGGTGGAGGAGTCATTCGTTACATTGTAGGCTGTTTGTTTTGCATTTTGCTAACCGACTTAGGACCACTAGTTGTTTTGCGTTTGATAGTAATCAATGTATTTGTGGTTGATTTTTTTTTGCAAAATATTGGAAGAAATGTCGCGAAGCAGAAAGAAAGATTGGATTCAATTTACATAAATCTGCGTGGTATCTATTAAAATCACCAAGCGTATCTTCAAGTCTCGGAAGTTTTTTTTATTCAAGCTATCAGCGCAACAGCTGCTCCAATGTAGAAATGCATGAGAATACTTCGCCACAGAAACCATTTGTCACAAATTTAAAATTCATCGTAAAGAAGACGTACGTTTCAACGAACCATAGTCGTTTGAACTAGATATTAATGTTATCCATCTACCGTGGGATAGCAAGGTGTCTTCTGCAAAAAAATGTCTACGATGATTATGTTTTTCTACGTTGTCCTAATTACCGCAAGGCTGCAATCGTCCGGTTTTCAAAACTATGTGAATTGTACACAGACAGTAACTGAAGCTGAAACTATTCAATGCACTCGACCAGCAAGTCGGAAAGTCGTCTAAAATTAAACAATCACAAGCAACTAACCGACCGCATTAACTCCCGGCTATCTCCAATCACCATCGCATCATCCTATAAACAGAAGCTGCAGCCGGCAGAAGCGATGCAATAGAGTAAAGCACCAATCTTCTAGCTATCGGCTGGAAAAATCAGAAACGTTCGAGTGAAAACTTCTTCGGTTGTTTTCGCTGTTGAGCTTCGCATCACAATCGTCTGTCGTAGTTAGCAGTTGAGCCATCTTTGCTTGCTTGTTTAGTGTCTACCACCCACCCGGGGGAAAGGGAATAGCTGTGGAAATCATGAACTATGCAAGCAAAGTGAAGTTTGCAGTAGAACGTACAAAGTTTTGCAGCGGAATGATATGAACGGGTGGGGGTCAAAGTGAGCAGCGAATCTGTACCAGTCAGTGCGAACGATCGAAGATGGAACAACACTAGCAAAACTCTCCTTCGTCGAGATAATCTGATCTAAATAGATTTATGAAATGATGTAGCATAATGGTGCTCGGTTGGATGGTGAGAAGTTAATTAGATGCTAAGTTATTTACTGCTGGTGTATTTTTTCGATGGTTGTCGCTGTGATGACTATTGTCGGCTCGTTTATGGAAGATGTGTTTTGTTCAGCTTGGTAAGATCTCGGGTAATTGTTTGATAAATGACTCGTTTACATGTTAAACAAGCAGTAATTTTTTCCTTACTGTGTTACTGGTTGATTTTTTCCTATATTGCGAAACAATTCTCCGCCCCCATATTTCGCTTAATATGAAGCATTTCAATTGGATTTATATTTGGGTTCAACTAGGAGTGTTCATCGTGCACTTAATTTTAGAATATTTTCAAATTGTAAATCCCATAATTTAGTATTATAATGTCCAAACGTTCCCCAGGTCATGCACTGATTTTTAACTGATTGTCCTGGTTGTCTGGAAATACACGGCAAACGCTTGAGTTGTGCTGGGTTTTTCCCTCCAAGTCTTTTTTTGCATTATAGGGGAGCCCGGGGCTAGTTGGCGGTTGGGGTAAGTTGGCGGAACCCCCTTTTCTCCGTTTCTATTAGACATAAAGCTGTCTCTCGTTGTGTACCTCAAGTAATGTGAAACGCATTATCCAATGTGTTTTTGTTGCGAAACATTATGTTTTGAAGAAACTGTGGGCGATATTGTGGTTTTGAGCATACTTTGCAAATTTTCTTAATTTTAAACATTTTGTATTATTTAAGGTGGTTTTCTATCTATTCCCCGAACGATTATATTTTTCGATAGTACGTGAAAAGAGCTTTCTGCGATCGTATAGATTTTATATCTATTCATACCCAAAAATTAATTTTTTAAATCCTTTTTTATAAAATATGCGGTTGGGGTAAGTTGGCGGTAACGCACACGGGGCAAGTTGGCGGTACTATTTATAGTGCGAAAATAGTCACCATATATTTTTATTTCTGAATTTCACTCCACAGTAAGAGAAACTTTTTCTTGGGCCTCTTGTCAATCCAGGGGACAATTATTTCAGCTAATCGCCTGAAGAATTTCGAAAATTTGCTTTTGAATATGGAGTATGCGTCGAAGTCAAAATGACGGGGTATTGAGACTGAAATATAATGAAAAGTACCGAATACTATACAGTTGTATTGAAATGACAATCGGCACATTTCATATGGACCGCTTATGTAATTGTATTTTCATTGGATTGCTTATTTTCTGGCAGTCCGCCAACTTACCCCATGCATACCGCCAACTTACCCCGATGCTGGGGTAAGTTGGCGGCTTTTCCGCGTCACATATTTTTGTCTCTAGAAATGAAGACAACGTATCAAACATTTTAATAAAATTCAGAGATGTAGCCAACAGTCTACCCTTTCATGCAACGTGTTAAATTTTGCAAGATCTACCAAAATCAATGCGGCAAGAAATGAAAACTGAAAACACCGCCAACTAGCCCCGGTCTCCCCTACATTTTCTTTGCCGCAGGGCTGTAGCGCGGTCTTGTGGCGCCTTTGGCGTAGTCTCAGTTTTGCGTCCCTTGCGGTATTTGCCAACGATAGCAGCATTGTCAGGGAATATGCCGTAACGAATATGAAGTTAGGTACCGTAAACCGGGGTGACTTTGATCACTCGACACTTTTTTCGTAGATCGCTTATTAAACCAGAATAGTCTACCAAATCATTTTAATTTGAAATGATTTTTATTCTAAACTTATAAAATACTGATTTGTTATACTTTTTGAGTATATTGTTCGGTTTTTGTGTACAAAAACTACAAAAAACCAAAATTTGACGTTACCTGATTTTTACGAAGCTTCGTAAAGTGTTTTTTTTTTATAAAACAAATAAATCTCATATTTGAGCAAGAATAATAAATTACAAACGAGTTTTTATTTTCCTTAAGATTGGGATATGCTAAATTTAGTTTTAAGATTTTGTTTATTTTAAATACATTTTTTTGTTAAACTAGTTGGCAATTATTTCAAATTATATTAAGCTAAAATTCACAACATTTTTTTTGTTCAATATTCCATCGTGTTAAAATGGATGAAACTTTTTGTACATTGATAAAACACTGAAACAAAACAACTTTAGCAGTTTTAACGGTTTTCAGAATCTTTTATTCTAGTTGGACAAAAATTATACGAATTTAGGTTACTCGAATTTTACAGTACATTGAAATACTTTGTATAATACTAATTAACATCTATTTAACAATGAGTATCTTTCCAGAATTAGTTTAAACAAATATTTGAATGAAAAACATTGACATCAATAACTTAATGTGGGTGAACATGCAGGTTATCAAAGTCACCCCGGTCAACGAAAACGGACTTCAACTTGAAATAATTTTTGTAAAAATAGCTGTAAGCGGACAATTTTAGGTAAAACCATCCAATCTTGTTCTCAATACATCAGTGCATGGTTTAAAAATATTAAATTTGAAAAAAAAATTTGCGTCTAAAAATTTGTAATGATTACTTCGAAAAGTGATCAATGTCACCCCGGTTTACGGTATGAATTCCAAATTTTTTCCTCTCGACTGGCCTGGGTGCAAGTGGTAGTGGCACCTAAATGGTTTGTACACGGCTTGGCTGTGTGCAGGTTAATACCAGCACTGCCGAACATTCACAGCGTCTACTGCTTATTTTACCGTCCGAACGTTATAGTCATGATGTTGCTCGTTTGGCATGCGAGCAACAAATGATTCAAACAGATTAGTGGAACCTCTATTAACAACATCTCTCTCGTATCTAATTGACGGCTATGCCTGAAAAAGCTTGTTCATGAATAGTAAGGCTGCATTTATTCCGGAATTTTGAATTTTTCCATTTTTTCGCAGACTACTTTTGTTTCACAGATATTAAACTATCACCAATATTTAAGTTAGGCGTTTCTGAATCGGCTATTATATAATTTTTTTTTTATTCAAATCGTTTATTTGATAAGGCACGTTGCGTTAGCTTAAAGGTGCCAATTTTGTTTTGTTTTACATTTTAAATTGCTTAAAACTAGGGGATTACATATTGATTTTTTTTAAAATGAAACTAAGGCGATTTTATAGCTATCTTATATATCTACACAAGGGGATAATATTGTTTTCGTAAGATTAGGGGGGTCATTTAGTTTTTGTGGCAATATGGTTTGACATTTTTATCAGTGAGATTATTGGAGCAAATAATGTTTAATAAAGGGGGACAATTTTTTACGACTAACTTAAAACTAGGCATAACTAGAGGGCATGATTGAATTTTGTAAAGATTCGTAATTATAGTTATTTTTTGTGGGTAGTAGAGTTGGGCAATTCCAACGAGACTATATAATATAATAGTTAAAACTAGAAGAGACAAGAAGAGCTAAATGCTTCGTGATGATATTGGGGGGGTAGGGGTGTTACTTCTGGGTATAAGAGTCAGGGGAGGGAGGGTAGACAAAGATGGCAGGGAGAGAAAATTATTTCAGTTTCAGGCATCGTGAGATCAACGGATGGATTACAAACTCGGGTGGCCTTCATCAGGGGAATCATGTACTGGGACGCCGGGTGGTCCTCCTCAAGATGGCAGGGGTTTTTCCAGACGATTTCGTAGTACGGCTCAGATGTGGATCGGCTACATTTCGAGTTAAGCGTGTTATGTTCGTGCCGTAGGTCCCGTGTTTGTTGGCTCATTCGATACAGATGGTTTGATACAGGTGGAAGAGCGTTCTGAGAATGATAAGGAGATAACAAGGGGCAGTTAGACTTGTATATTGATGGTTTTCACAAAGGTGTATATAAGGGACATATAGAGAACGTCGCGGCTTGCCAGCACATCTCGAACCGGGACGTTGGTTGGTCTTCCTCGGGCCCGCAGGGTATCCATTAGCCGAGACCTAGCGGAACTGTACTCGGTGCACGCCCAGACAATGTGCTCGATGTCGTGATAGCCGTCGCCACAAGCGCAGATACCACTATCCACGAGCCCAATACGCCGGAGATGTGCATCCAGCGTGTAATGGTTTGCCATGAGTCGGGACATCACACGAATGAAGTCACGACCCACATCCATCCCCTTGAACCAAGGTTTCGTCGATACCTTAGGGATTATCGAATGTAGCCACCTTCCCAGCTCTCCACTGCTCCACGAAGTTTGCCAACTTTCGAGGGTTCTCTGATGAGTAATACTGAAAAATTCGCTGAAGCAAATTGGTCTTTCGTAAACGTCTCCTTCTAAGGCACCCACCTTAGCTAAGGAGTCTGCCTTCTCATTGCCCGGAATGGAGCAATGAGAAGGGACCCATACCAAGGTAATCTGGAAAGAGTTGTCAGATAAAGCACTCAGTAGCTCCCGTATTTTCCCCAAAAAATACGAGGAGTGCTTGCCTTGTTTCATCGAGCGAATAGCGTCAATGGAACTGAGGCTATCCGAAACGATGAAGTAATGGTCTGCGGGTAATGTTTCAATGACACCAAGGGTATACTGAATGGCAGCTAGTTCTGCGGCGTAAACTGAAGCAGGGTCACTGAGTTTGTAGGAGGCGGTGAACTTTTGATTGAAAATACCGAATCCATTGGATCCTTCGAGGTTTGATCCGTCAGTATAAAACATCTTAGAACAGTCGACTTCTCGGAATTTATTATAAAAAATGTTTGGAACCACTTGTGGGCGTATGTGGTCCGGAATTCCACTAATCTCGTCTTTCATGGATGTGTCGAAGAAAACAGTAGATTCAGAAGTATTTATGAAATGCACACGGTTGGGATTGTAAGAAGAAGGGTTAATATTCTGCGCCATGTAGTCAAAGTACAGGGACATGAAACGGGTCTGAGAATTGAGCTCAACAAGCCTTTCGAAATTTTCAATCACGACCGGGTTCAAGATATCGCATCGAATGAGCAATCGATATGAGAGTTCCCAAAATCGATTTTTCAACGGGAGAACGCCCGACAGCACTTCGAGACTCATCGTATGGGTCGACTGCATGCACCCTAAGGCGATACGCAAACAACGATACTGAATTCTTTCGAGTTTGATGAAATGTATGTTCGCGGCGGAGCGAAAGCAGAAGCATCCGTATTCCATTACCGACAGTATCGTTGTTTGATACAACCTAATTAGGTCTCCTGGGTGGGCACCCCACCATGTTCCGGTTATTGTACGAAGAAAGTTGATCCTTTGCTGGCATTTCTGTTTCAGATACCGAATATGGCATCCCCAAGTACCTTTCGAGTCGAACCAGACCCCTAGATATTTTACTGTGAAGACCTGAGCGATAGTTTGACCCATTAATAGAAGCTGTAGTTGTGCTGGTTCACGCTTCCTTGAAAATACAACTAGCTCAGTTTTCTCCGTGGAGAATTCGATACCCAGCTTAATAGCCCAAGCAGACAAATTGTCCAGGGTATTCTGTAATGGTCCTTGTAGATCGACAGCTTTGGGTCCCGTAACAGACACCACGCCATCGTCTGCAAGTTGCCTTAACGTGCAGGAATTGTCAAGACATTCATCAATGTCGTTGACATAGAAATTGTATAAAAGGGGGCTTAGACATGAGCCCTGGGGAAGGCCCATGTAGCTAAATCGTGATGTCGATAAGTCACCATGCGAAAAATGCATGTGCTTTTCCGACAACAAGTTTAGTAAAAAGTTGTTTAAAGTCGCTGAAAGACCATGCTGGTGCAGCTTCTCTGAAAGAATGTTGATCGAAACTGAATCAAAAGCCCCCTTAATATCTAGGAACACTGATGCCATCTGCTCTTTGCTAGCATAGGCCATTTGAATTTCAGTTGAGAGCAACGCAAGACAATCGTTCGTCCCTTTGCCTTTGCTAAAGCCAAATTGTGTATCTGACAGTAAGCCATTTGCTTCGACCCAATTGTCGAGGCGGGATAGGATCATTTTCTCGAACAACTTCCGGATACAGGATAGCATTGCGATCGGACGGTACGAATTGTGGTCGGAGGCTGGTTTTCCTGGTTTTTGGATGGCGATGACCTTCACTTGTCTCCAATCGAGTGGGACAATGTTAGCCTCGAGAAACTTATTAAATAAGTTCAACAAGCGTCTCTTGGCAGAGTCAGGCAGATTCTTCAACAAGTTGAATTTGATTCTGTCTGGCCCCGGAGCTTTATTGTTACACGACAAGAGAGCAAGTGAGAACTCCACCATCGAAAAAGGTGTTTCGTTCGCGCTATCGTGAGGAGACGCGGCGCGGTAAATCTTCTGTGCCGGGGCGGAATCCGGACAAACCTTCTTGGCGAAATCGAATATCCAACGGTTTGAATATTCCACGCTCTCATTAGTACTGTTTCGATTTCGCATACGTCGGGCTGTTCCCCAAAGAGTGCTCATCGATGTTTCTCTCGTTAATCCGTCGACGAACCGGCGCCAATAATCGCGTTTTTTGGCTTTCATCAAACTCTTCATTCGCTTGTCTAACGTCGCGTACTGTCGAAAACTGGCGGGTAACCCGTCGTTCCGGAAGGTCTTAAACGCGGCGGCCTTCTCTGCGTACACGTCTGAGCACTCTTTATCCCACCAGGGATTGGGAGAACGTTTTTGTATGTTCGCGCCGGGTACTGGCCTAGTCTGAGCTTGATTCGCGCTGTCGAGAATCAAGCCAGCCAAAAAGCTGTACTCTTCCTCCGGAGGAAGTTCTTGGGTAGATTCGATGTTGTCGGATATCGCGGCAGCATAGCTCTTCCAATCGATATTTCGTGTGAGGTCATACGAAATATTGATTGATTTCAATGGCCTTGAACCGTTATTGATTGAGACTACAATCGGCAGATGGTCGCTGCCGTGGGGATCAGGAATTACCTTCCACGTGCAATTTAACCGCAGCAATGTTGAGCAAAGGGACAAGTCTAAGGCGCTCGGGCGCGCTGGAGGAGCAGGAATCCTTGTCATTTCACCCGTGTTTAAAATTGTCAAATTGAAGTTATCGCAAAGATCCTGAATTAAGGAAGACCGGTTATCATCATAGAGGCAACCCCATGCTGTACCGTGAAAGTTAAAGTCTCCTAAAACTAGTCGCGGTGCTGGCAGGGATTCTAAGATGTCTTGTAGCCGTCGGTGCCCAACCGCGGTGTTGGGGGGAATATATATGGAAGCTATGCAAAGGCTTTTGCCTTTGGTTGTTACTTGACAAGCGACAACTTCAATACCTGTTATCGAGGGAAGGTTAATTCTGTAGAAGGAATAGCACTTTTTGATCCCCAAAAGCACTCCTCCATAGGGGGTGTCTCGATCCAGGCGAATAATATTAAAGTCGTGGAAGTTGAGTTCTATGTCGGAAGTTAACCAAGTTTCACATAATGCAAATGCATCGCAACTCAAATTATTTATTAAAATTTTGAAGGAATCGATTTTCGGGATGATACTTCTGCAATTCCACTGTAGAACAGTGATCAAATCCGTGACCTCGTTCGATGAGTTAGCCATCGAAGGATACAATCGCTGAGAGGAGGGGCCATTTAGCAGTCAACTGCTTCAAAAATGTTCTCACTGTAGGGAGAAAAGCTAACATAAGACTTTTAATAGGATCAGTAATATTGAAAGTTTTTATTATCCAGTCCACTATGTCCGAGAGTTTTATAATTCCAGTGCTGTGATTACTCTCGAACTGAAACAAAGGAACACTTGGGATTTTTGATGTTCCTGGAAGTGCTGGGAACTCCTTCTCTGAGCTTAATCCTCCGAGACCAGGAGCTAATTGCTTCGGTTTGGTTGCAATACTTCCAATAGATGTGACTTTCGGAGCCCCCTCAAGGGACACCTTCTGGCCTTTACAAGGAACTTTACGAGAGGAAGTGTTCCTCCTCTTCCTATAAATTCTAGGCACCCTAGTAGATGTTCCCTCTTGTGGGTTACCAGCCTCGCCCTCGTCAGGAGGCAAGTGAGTATAGATGTTTGCTGAGGATGGTGGCGTAGCATTCTTTAACATTTCTGCGAAAGAATGTTTGGATCGTCCCGCAAGGGAACGTTTCAGTTTATCCCCGCGTAGTTTGTACGCGGGACATGCCGAGATATCATGCAGACTCTCCGCACAGTAAGGACACTTTTCGGCTTGCCTACTGCACGAATCATCTAGATGATTCTCCCCGCATTTTCCACAGCGGGCCTTATTGCTACAATGGGTGGCTGTGTGACCCAGTTGTTTACACTTTGTGCAATTCATGACCCGCGGCACAAACAGACGCACAGGCAGACGAACCTTGTGCAAGAGGACGAAATTTGGCAAAGCGGTACCAGCGAAGGTCACCCGATAAGAGTTTGATTGGGGGTACGTTTTTGAACCATCCCCCGCAACTACTACTGAGTGCAAACGTTTGCACTCAAGTATTTTAACTGGCTGAAGTAAGCGGTCTCTGAATCGGCCAACCCCGTACTTCAGCAGATCCTCGCACGTCAAACTCTCATCGGTTACGACGCCTTCGGATTGTACTCTTACAGCCGGAATATACACGTTATAATCCCGCGTAAAGTGCTCACAGCAAGCAATATCGTTTGCCTGCTTTGAGTTGGCTAGCAACACCCTTATCTTGTCCGAGCGGACCTTTGAAATTTCGGTCACAGCCGAGAACCGTTCCGTCAGGTCTCTAGAAATCTGAAGAAGATTCAGTGATTTAGTCTTGGGCCGAAAGAAGACCACAAATGGACCAGTTGAGAGTTCTGGATAGCATTTGGGCCGGGGGGGAGCCTTAGAAGTTGAACCCGATTCAACTTCCATTTGACCATCCGGAGAGGGAACCATAGAAAACGTCAACGCACGGGGTCAGCGCCCGCGCAGACGGAAGAAAGCAATAAATGTGTTACAAAAGACAAAAACCACTTAGCTTTAAACTGGTGTCCAACGACGAACCGATCCAGCTTATACAGCTGGCTATTGTTTAATCCTCACACGCGAACAAAAGACTGAGGACCGAACCGAACTGGCAAAATAACCTTGAATGCGGATTAAAACTATTCTTTATCGCCTCACACAGCACTACGGACTAGAAAAAACAACCTCTGTCTCGATGGAGAGCTCGAAAACGAATGATATTATATAAATGTTTATAATCTATCTAGTAATAGCGGAGCTATAAGCATGCAAATTTTACACAGTTTCTCAAAAATAACTTTCACCCAAATAAAAGGGTTTTTTAAACAAAAACATTGGCAACTATACAGCGGAATATCCTGTATTTCCAGATAGACGCTATGTCAAATGCGCATAGTGCACCCGTTATGGTTTTCATTTCGTTCAGTTTCATCAGCAAATCGGAACTTATAGGCTTTCAGGACCACACCAGCTGTTTCTCTTACATAGAGAGGTTGTGTTACGCTTTTGGATTCAACGTCCATCTGGTGCTAAGGAAAAGCCAAACCGTGATGAGACGAATAAGTCTAGTCTAGTCTAGTCTACACATACACAGCCAATACATGTAGGAATCCTGGAAAATTGCAAGCGAGTTTTTATTTTCCTTTAGATTGGGATATCTTAAATTTAGTTTTAAGAGTTTGTTTATTTCGCTATTATTGTTAAAATTCGCAACATTTTTTTTATGGTTCATTATTCCATCGTGTTAAAATGGATGAAACTTTTTGTACATTGATAAAACACTGAAACAAAACAATTTTAGTAGTTTTAAAGGTTTTCAGAATCTTTTATTCTAGTTGGACACAAATTATACGAATTTTGGTTACTCGAATTTAACAGTACATTGAAATACTTTGTATAATACTAATTAACATCTATTTAAAAATCCAGAATTAGTTTAAACAAACATTTGAATGAAAAACATTGACATCAATAACATAATGTGGGTGAACATGCGGGTTATCAAAGTCATCCCGGAACACGAAAACGGACTTCAACTTGAAATCATTTTGATAAAATAGCTGTATACGGACAATTTTAGGTAAAACCATCCAATCTTTTTCTCCATACATCAGTACATGGTTTAAAAATATTAAACTTGAAAAAAATGTGTTGCGTCTAAAAATATGTAATGATTACTTCGAAAAGTGATCAATGTCACCCCGGTTTACGGTATCTGTAACCGGAGAGCAAAATATATTCCAATATCCATGAAAGATTTCTGGTTTAAAGAATTAACAATTTTACATAGACTTGTGAATACAACAAAAGTTATATAACATTCCACTGACACGAACTGGTTAAGCAAATATTTAACTTCAATAATACAATGTTCATACGTGAATTAGGAGGGCCTGTTTTCTCATTTATAAGCTGCTGACTTAGCAAGGCAGTTTTGGTTGAAATGTGCGAGGGCGAAATACGTCGATGGAAAATGTAGCAGAATTAACGCATCAGTCGAAACAATTTTAAGCATTTTCTATTCAATTTCGAAGTAAGTGTGGCTTCTAATAAATGCGGAAACAAATTTTCGGAAAATCTTACTAATTTTCCAGCCTTTTTCGGGAAAAGCCATAAGTAGGAAGCAGTATTGTTGAATTTTAGTTTTGCTGCTGATTTGTCCGTAATATAATTCGATATCAGGTGTTTGAAGTTGACGGACAGAGTAATTTTTCAGGAGACTTTGTGAAATCATTTGACGCTAAGTATTTGAACGCAACGGACGGTGGTTTGTTCCGGAAGACTGTATTTGTAAATCGGTTTACCAAGCTAATGATTTATTAGGGAATATCATGGAATAATGCTAAGAATTTAATTGAACATTTGTTCCTTCACCAATTGTTATATTTATTTCCGATAGAGGGAAGCTTGCAAAAATACCGAATAACGCGATTTCCAAAAGATTCGACCACAGCTCATTCGTGTTTGACTCTCGCTCATTTTATGTCAATCCCATCCGCAAATCTTAAACTGTATCTTTGTTTGCGAGTGTACTACTCCACTTTAACAACATTTATGCACCCCTCGACCATGTATTTTCTGTATATGGATGATGTTTAGTTTATGTATATATAAATCCCTGCAATCCTTGCCGATGGCCACAAGGGATCAATTGTCTGCCGACAAGGTTTGCAACCGTCAAGAAACAACAACGGGAAGCAATTCAATTCTAATTCAATCGAAGGAAGGTCAGGACCCGAAATCAAAACAATCATCATGAAATCAGTTAACGCTAGTTGTTTAAAGGCGACGAAAGCAGCATTGATTCAGGAAACTGCATAGAAGGCTGCCAATGCACAGTGGTCCAGAATGAAAACTTAGCAGCAATTTTAACATTTTGCTAAAACTAAACAACTTAGTCTTACAATATGTTTAGGAAAGCTGCTGTAATTTGCAAGGCCCTTCTCTTCGATTGAGCAGAAGCTAGGGTGGTCCTAACTCAAGCAAGTTTTAAAATTGAATTTTTTAACGGTTCGAGATAGAGCTTGACTGTCTTCGATGAAGTTGTAGAACAAGACATTTTAGACAAACTTGCTGAAGACGCGCAAGCTCTATCCTTTATTCTTTCTATTGCACAAAAAATAAAACCGGTTTTATTTCTTCAGCTTTTGTACTCTTTATTTTAAATAAATGTACCCTTTGGACAACTTAAACATTATACTAGGATGAATAATTTGTTTTTATACACAACATAATTAACTTTTTTCGTTTCAAAGATATGTTTCAAAGAACTTTTACATAAAAAGCGCTTTTAATCCTCCTCACAGTGTGATGAAACATTTCTTATAACTTTTATCCCTCTCTGCGGATATTACATCGATTGAGAGCCTTTACAATATGATATTTTGCGATGTTTTTGATAACACATAGGGGAACCTGGGGCTATTAAGACCATGGGGGTAATACAGACCCCCTCGATTTCTCGATATTCCATCAATTACTGTTCAGCGGCTTGCGGCTTGCGGCTGCGCATACGATTGCACACACCACAGCGAAGAAAATGCATGATGCGCTAATCGACAGACATGACTACACAGAATTTTTTTTACTCAATTTATTTGTTGTTTGTTAATGGAAATACCGAAATATCGGTACACGTACATCGAAACCTAAAATATTCCAATATATTTATCCTCATATCGTAACCCTAAAAAAGGATTTAATGAGAGTGAAACAATTTTATTTGCCAACAGTAGAGAATCGTATATACTTGTACCGTTATTTCGCTATTTCCATTAGAAATACCGAAATAACTTATTTTAATAAAACCTTTCAGAAATTAGTAAAAATTGCAGTATTCGTATTAACAAGTTTAAATGGATGCTACTTCATTTCGGTACACTGATAGAATATATTCGTAAATCGCTATGCATTAGTTTCGTACAGATGATTTTCATAAAATATACGAATTTTTCGTACATGTTATGAATCGTTCGTAGTTCTATTGAAACACATTTATTTTTTATTACGAGTTTTTCGTGAAAACCACGAAACGACTTTCGTTGGCTTATTACGAAACAGGTTCGTTCGGCAAACGAATTGTTCGCTGCTATATACGAATATCTTTATAATCTTTACGAGCACAATTCTTCGAACCGTTAACGTCAACAGAGCTTCAGTATGGAGTCATTGTTGCTATACGTCAGATAATTGTTGATGTTCACGACGGTCTCGGTCTGACTATTTAGTAGCCGTATCCGTGTCCGTCGGTTTCAGGAAGATTTTCTAAACCTCTTCCACTTCTAGTTGATCCAGAATCCGGAGCAGTACGGATTCAGTTGAGCCATCGTTCGATGGTTTTGCATGAATAATTTTGAGTTTTTCTCTGCCGGAGCAATGTAAAAGAATATGCTATTAAATACGAAAACTTTTCTTAGATGAACGAAATGAATTCGTGCGACCAACCAAGTCGTTCGTAATATACACAAACATTTATTGAAATAAACGAATGATTTCATTTCATTCACGAAAAATAATGTCGTTATCAGCGATAACATTCGTGCCATGTACACTAGATAAGTAAAAGTTACTAAAATTTTTGTTCATCAAGCGTCCATTTCTTCGCACCACAATCTTTTTGGTCCTTAATAATGATGAGCAAGTTAAAATAGAATCGAATTTGCCAGATCGAACTTTTTAATTAATCAAAAATCGGTGCTGTGAAACATTGATCCTAAAAGATCGAATGCGACAAACGAAACCGTTTGTAATATACATAAACGATTATTAAAATACACGAAACATTTCGTTTCATTCACGAAAAATAATGTCGTTATCAACGACAACATTCGTGCAGTATACATTAAACGTGTAAAATTTACGAAAGATTTCGTTCGCCAAGCGGCCATTCTTCTTCGTGAAATGAACGAAACCTACTATTTAGAATGCACGAAAATACTTCGTTGCAGAAAACGACGAATGAATTCGTGCATTTTATGATCGATTTCATTATATTTAAGAATTTATATTATCAGTGTAATGTCGTTGACATTACCTACCCATCTTTCAAATCTAAAACAGAACAATTGTTTTGTAAACCTAATTATTGCATAACCTAAGACGATTTAAAGCTACACTTTTGTAAAATCTCGACGAAAAACAAAATAACGTGTTACTCCAACGACCTTTTTGTTCCGTTGTTGTTGTGAATTATTAAAATTTTGAACATTTTTCAAAGCGTTATGATTGCGATTACAGGGAAAAATGTTGGTTGAATGATATTTATTAAATTCTCCCAATTAATGTTCTATAGCTAAACTATGATCATATTTCCTTAGGAGGCGCGTTTTACCCCATGTTTTCATAAATAATAATATGCTCGAACCTTAACCAAGCAGGTATCTTAGAGTGGAGTTTTCACAATAATGGAGCTTTTCAATTGTGTAGCCGCGATATTCGCAAACAAAATAAGTAAAATGCACATTGCGTTATTTAGCCGCACATAAAATAAACCGGGCTTAATGTGGATACTATTAATCTGTTTTATGGAAAATGTGTTTATAGCATGATGATACGTAAAACTTTTTCTCCGTTTGCTCCAAAGACCGAGTATTTTCAGTTTCCCCTGGTAAAAATGCTCTATAAACTCGTAAATAAACTTTCCGAAGTAACTCACATCAAATCATCAACAAAAAATCCAATAAGCCAACACCAACTCCTTTACACAACGACATAACCGGTTCGCACTACGACTTGCCAGAGGAAACACACAGATAAATTCACCACAGTGCACTCTGGAACGCGCGCCGTGGTGAATTTATCTTAACACGCACCTGACGCAACATATAATTTAAAGAACAAGCGAGCGCGGTTCTCGCACTAAACCACCCCATCACCAATCCATTTATTCAGCGCTGAAAAAAAGAGCTTTCTGCTTTTTCTGTGGTGTGTCATCATTGTATCTTCCGTGTATGCTTAAAACTGGAACGTCGTTTCATGATTAGAATGAAATGCTATCAGCGCCTGGCGGCAGTCATGATATCTATTACCTACCATCAAAGAATGTGAGCTGACATGAAACGCAGCAGCTGCTACGCTTACAACGTCAGAACACAAACTAACGAATTTTTCTTGTGTTCCCTTTTTATACGCGTAGCAGTTCATTCGATGAAAAAGAGGCAGTCCCAGCAACGCTTGCTTTTTGAGCGAATTGTACCGACCAATCAATTGTACCGACCAATCATGGATCAGATAATTACTACTTTCAAAAAATCCATTATTTCCGCTTTTTTAGTAATTGTACATACTACCGAATTGGATACAAAATTGTTGTACATATTTCCAAACAGATAGCATAATAATCTTATTTTTCCATTCAGTACAACGGCAGATATTACGTTTAAAAAATCGGGTAAAATTCCGGCAGAAAATTTTGAAACAGGACCCCTACATTGAAACGTTAGAAGTATTCTACTTCAAAAAGTAATAATAGAATATTTGTTTAACGACATAAACTCTTTTCAATGAGATTCTTGATTAAGGGGTTACATACCTTTTAGTGATAAAAATTACAAGAAAGTTTGAATTTACGTAAAGGAATAAAGTAATGAATTCATTACATCAAACTTATAATATTTTGGTAGTACATTTTTCAGTAAAATAAACAAGCATAAGTTTATAAAAATAAATTGATAATTGGCGGAGTTATGGCTTTTTCCCCGAAATCCTTTTTTATTTAAGAGGTTTGCGGTGATCACGATTAGAGACCAATAGATCATCTAAAATCACAAAACTCAAAAAATTCCATTAGTATATGAGTATTCCTAGTACCTTAACTATTAGTTGAATAAATAATAATTTTTTCCTGCATTCGAGAACATTTTTGGTAAAAAATCGCTGTTTTGAGCTCTAAAAATTGTATTAAAAAATTCTTATCCATGAAACAATAATTTATGCATAAAAAAGGAATCGTTAAAGTATGAGAAAAATTAATTACGATCAATTGAAAAAAAGTTAAGAAAATTGATTGAGTAGTTTTTCGGCAATCGTGATCACGGAAAAACCATTTTTAGTAAAACATTTCGAGATAATCGAGTTTAAAATTTCAAAATAACCGCTTCTCTTGCTAGACGAAGCGCGCTTGGAAGCGCTGTAACTTTCGATCTGTTTCTCGGATCTTTATAGAAATTTGGGAAAACATTCTCAAGGAGTTGTACTTTCGGATAAAGGAATAAAAAAATTTCGATTTCATGAAAAATGAAAAAGTAGTAAAAATATGCTTCGTGGCTAAATTAGACAATATCTTCTCACAAACTGAGTTTTATTGGATTCTGAGATGATTATGACTTTCATTGGTTTAGTTTTCGATAAAAATACACTGAAGAAAAAAATTCAGTTTGGGCAAGGAAAAGTTTTTTTCAAATAACTTTTTGTTCTTAAAAGTGCCCAACTTGAATTTGCGATGGAATGGTAGGGAACAAAATTTCATCCCAATAAAAAACGGAGTTTTTTTGTAAATCGACTTTAAATTTTTAAAATCGATTTTTTTCAGTGTAGGAGTTAATGA